>NC_090648.1:348517979-348817979 GCF_040937935.1 Hyperolius riggenbachi
AGCTAAAAAAAACATTCCTATAACCCACACTGTATGCTTACCATAAATTCTGGATACATACATAGACATGTGACTATGGAAGGGATTAGATTGTGAGACCCTCTGAGGGACAGTCAAGTGACAAGACCATATACTCTGTACAACTCTGTGGAAAATGTTGGAGCTATATACATACTAAAAAAATAATAATATTCATGTTGTAGTACAGTAATTAAAAACAAATAAAGACAAAAAGCAGACTTAACGTAATGTAATAGAGGCTATTACTGCACTGTATACATAGGTGTAAATGTAGATTTATGCTTCCTGCAAGGCCAGGAGTTCTGGATAATAGAGGTTCTACAATATTACTACTATTGTCACATGATTTATTTGAAAACACAAACTCTGACATGTTTACCAGTTTACATCACTAACTATCCTAGTAACAAGATATAATGGGGAAGATGGGAGGGGGGTCATAGGAGAGAGAGGCCATAAGCCAAATAATAATAATAATACAGTGTAGTATCTTTTTTTAATAATCCCATATTGTACTAAGGTACACTACTGTAATTTATGCAGTTACACCCATAAAAGTGTATAGGCGACCAATTGCTGTGCAGGCGGGGAGGACAAACCTTACCCCACTTTCTGTGGGATGGGTTGGGGACGCAACCCTCTACCAATGGTAGATCAACAGCTGAAACAAGGAGAATGCAGAGAGGCTCAAGGATATCAAATAATTACAAATGCTTTAAAAAGAGGTTGTAGAGGACCTACCTAAGTATCCCTTGTTTTTTTGTGTTTTTTTTTTCTTATTTAAGAATATTTGCATGACTAACAGCTATGAAGAATGTCCGCCACTGTCTACCTCTTTTTAAAGTGTTTTAAATAATTTAATATCCTGTGGTGCCTCTATATTCTTCTTGTTTCAATTGTCCTCCAAAGAGCTCGCAATCTAGTGTTTCTACCACCATTATAAGCTAATGCCGCTCTTTTAGTCTAAGACCAATTTGTGGCAAAGCCTAATAACTTGGGATGTGAAAAAAAACACCACAAACATGCGGAGATATGCTAACTCCATGCATACAGTGTCCTAGCCAAAATGCAAACTCACGACTCTAGCACTGCAAGACGAGAGTGCAATCCACCAAGCCAATGCTACTAGTATTAATATTATTGCTGTTATGCTTCACAGGGAATACTGTTGACCTTACCACTGAGGTGAGAACTTCCCAGAGCACAGGGTCTAAGTGACCACGGGTCTTCACCCTAAGGCCCACTGGGGCCAAAAGGACTTCAATGCTTAGTGCCCACCAGGTTGCGCTCCAGGTAGTCCTAACAGTGGTTCAGAGAACAGCATGGCTGCAATGTGGAGATGCAAGGTACCAAGTCAGCAGGCAAGATCGTGGTCAAACGGTTCCGAGGTCAGGGCTGGCAGAGTTCAATCAAAAAGGTAGGACAATTCGAGGGTCGAGGCAGGCAGAGTTCAGGCAGAATGATATAACAGGCACAGGTTGGGGCAGGCAGAGATCAAGCGGAATCAGGAACAGGCCGAGCTCAACAACAGGAATCAATCAGGATACAAACGGGCAGAGACACAGGCTACTGCTAGCAAGCTGTATGAACTGACAGCAATGATGCTCAGGACTGACTAGTTTAAATAGGCTGCTTGGCGCCAAGGGCTGAACGCCACGCATGCGCACAAGCGGACGCATGGACGCATTGCGCAATGCGTGGAAGTACACGCATGCGTACTATTGTCCGCATGACGCCGGCCGCACGCGTCTGCGCCTGTGCACACTATACAGCATGGTGACGTCACGCCAAAGGGCGTAATACCATGCGAAATACATAGCAAATGCAGGCCCGTCCTGCGCGCGCGAGTGCAAACTGATCCCTGGGACCAGAGCTGGGACAAGGTCCTCCAGCACCCAAGGCTGAGACACCAAAGTGCGCCACCCATGCCTCCCACCCCAGCTGTCACACACTGATTGCTATTAGACTAAGAGGTGCCACAGGGCCCACAACCTCCCCAACACCTTAATATCTACTTATCTGGCTTGCAGTCACTGCTATGTATCCCCTTTTCCTATTTCTTTCTGCTTCAAACACAATTAGGAATGACAGCTGAATGAATTGTGCGCCCCCTCCTACACTGCGCCCTGAGGCTGGAGCCTCTCCAGCCTATGCCTCGGCCCGGCCCTGCCTGGGACTGACAAGCAGGAAGCTGGTGAGAATGACAATTGCATTATAAAGCACAAGCATATCCCATGGCACTGTACTGAGTAAGAAGCAACATGTTTTACATAATAATACAGACAATAGCATACACAAAATACAGACATTGGTACATAATTAGTAGACATAGTAATTACAGTGACAAATGTAACATGATGATCAAAATGCAATTTCCAAGATACAAAAGGGTGAGAGATCCCAGCCCAAACTTACAATTCAAGCTAGTGAAATCTCTTTTGTCAGCATAATTCTGTCATATATTTGCAAATTTAATTCAATAACTATTATTTGTCCTGTTGCAGTAACAAATACATATAGCTTTATTGCCATTAACAGAAATACCGCTCTTGTTTTCTATGATGGCATTGAAACTCACATTTTTCTTTAGCTAGATGATTGTAAAGCCTGGGACATTAAGACAGGAGCCAGGGCTCCAGGCAGCTTGTGCAATGGATCACATATGTAATGGACCTTGGACCCAGGAAGCTAGCCAACTACGCTTGCCAGCCTTGATCCTACAGCAACTAGAGCTTGTCACTGCACACATCCTCCTTGCATGAGCTATGTGTGGCATGCTGTAACATGCCATATAGAATGTTTTCAAACACAAAGCCAAAACCCTTTCAGAGTGTGCCCATTCCTTTGTTCCATTGTCCAGCCAATATGCCTATTTAAATGAAACAACTCAAAAGGCTGCAAACTTATGTCTAGTTCCTGTATTTCAGTGTAAAACCATAGCCCTATTAATATTAAATGAAAGACATTTGCAGATGAAAACTATACAACTGTTAAACACATTCAATTAAATATTGGACATGGGAATTATTATTCAGTACAAGCATATTTGATTTTTCTTGTTAAAGCTGAAATATAAAGTAAACTGTCAATCTTTGCATCACAAAAAGGTGAAGCAGCAATTTCAACTTTGTTTAAATGATGTTGTGATGATCTTGTGATTGGTCTAAAATGTCCATGGTATTCCGATTTCTGAGGTAATTCTCTGCATTTTCTGATTGATCCAATGCTTTTTCTTTTCTTTTTATTGCCTTTTATTACACGGTTACATACAATACATAGCACATATCTCCCCCTCTACACCCCTGATATTGTAGTGTAGGGATAACCATAGCAGCTGCTATGGGTCACAGTGTAAGTGGCCAGCAGTGATAATGGGGTCCGGTATGGGTCCCCTGAGGTGCAGAGTATCAGGAGCAACAAGTGACTCACCTCTCCAACCTTCTTATGCCTACCTATACTGGGCCCCTCTAGCTGGGTGCATGTCATTTTGGCACCGCTCAGTTCGGGGCGCGGTGAGAGACGAATGACAGCTTTCACCGCTGCAGCAAAATACTGAGACGGCATTAAATACTATTCCCCCTCTGAGTTGTTGCAACTCGGAGGGAGATGTCATTCGGGGTCTGGCAGCCACCAGAGCCCAGAATTACCGCTACGCGCCCCGCGCAGCATAACATTGCTGCTATGGGGTGGCCCAGAAATAAGCTGATCCGCCTCTAGCTACCTATACTGAGGAAATACTCCTTACTACTAGAGTTGGGCCGAACCTCCGATTTTCGGTTCGCGAACCCTGTTCGCGAACCTCCGCGAAAGGTTCGGTTCGCGAAAAAGTTCGCGAACCGCAATAGACTTCAATGGGGAGGCGAACTTTCAAAGTTTTAAAAAATTCTATACACTGCAAAAATGATAGAAAACATGTTTCAAAAGGTCTAATGCCTGGAGTCACACCTAATTGAGTGAAATACACTTTTGCTCGAGGACCCACCCTCCCTCCCTCCTCCAAGCAAGGTCCTTTATACCATTTGCCTACCTACACTAATTAGTTATGGAACAGCTGCTTACACACTCTGCTAGGGAGTTTTTACTCTCCCTCCTCCCACCTCCCTCCTCCCACCTCCCTCCTCCCTCCTCCCTCCTCCCACCTCCCTCCTCCCACCTCCCACCTCCCTTCAACCCTTCAACCTATTCCCTCCTCTTCTGGCAGGGAATTATACTTTTTAAAAGCCAGTATATATCATACCATAGCTGGGAATCGAACCCAGATCACACTGCATGGTGGACACGTCAGTGCATCACCCTAAGCACTGTACCACTACAGTAGTAAGTGAAGCTACCGTAAAATGTACCATTAATGCTCAATGCAATAGAACCATTAGGTTGCTTAAAGGAGAACTGTAGTGAGAGGTATATGGAGGCTGCCATATTGATTTCCTTTTAAGCTATACCAGTTGCCTGGCAGCCCTGCTGATCTATTTGGCTGCAGTAATAATAATAATTATAATCCAAACATTTGTATAGCGCTTTTCTCCTGTCAGACTCAAAGCGCTCAAGAGCTGCAGCCACAGGGACGCACTCAAGAGGCCACCCTGCAGTGTTAGGGAGTCTTGCTTTGAACTCCTTACTGAATAGGTACTTGACCTAGCCAGGATTCGAACCCTAGTCTCCCATGTCAAAGGCAGAACCCTTAACCAGTACACTATCCAGCCACTGTCGTGTGAATCCCACCAGAAACAAGCATGCAGCTAATCTTGTCAGATCTTACAAAATGTCAAACACCAGATCTGCTGCATGCTTGTTCAGGGTCTAGGGCTAAAAGTATTGGAGGCAGAGGATCTGCAGGATAGCCAGGTAACTGGTATTGCTTAAAAGGAAATCAATATGGTAGCCTCCATATACCTTTCACTACAGTTCTCCTTTAAAGGGAACCTTAACTGAGAGTGATATGGCTGTTTCCTGTAAACAATACCAGTTGCCTGGCAGTCCAGCTGATCTTTGTGACTGCAATAGTGGCTGAATCACACCCTGAAACAAGCATGCAGCTAATCCAGTCTGACTTCAGTCAGAGCACCTGATCTGCATGCTTGTTCAGGGGCTGTGGCTAAAAGTATTAGAGACACAGGATCAGCAGGCGATTCAGGCAACTGGTATTATTTTAAAAGGAAAAATCCATATCCTTCTCCGTTTAGGTTCCCTTTAAGGATTTGTAGCATAAAAGCCAACTCACATTGGCTGGGATTCGAACCTGGGTCTCACTGTATGGTGGACAAGCACACTATCCACTATACCAACTGAAGCTGGCCTGAAATTGCTGGCCTGAAATTGCTGGCCTGAAATTGCTGGCCTGAAAACAAGCTGCATCACACCCTGAAACAAGCATGCAGCTTGTTTTCAGGCCAGCAATTTCAGGCCAGCATTTTCAGGCCAGCATTTTCAGGCCAGCATTCAGGCCAGGAGGAGGGAGGAGGGAGGTGGGAGGAGGGAGGTGGGAGGTGGGAGGTGGGAGGTGGGAGGAGGGAGGTGGGAGGAGGGAGGAGGGAGGTGGGAGGTGGGAGGAGGGAGGTGGGAGGAGGGAGGAGGGAGGAGGGAGGAGGGAGGAGGGAGGTGGGAGGTGGGAGGTGGGAGGAGGGAGGTGGGAGGAGGGAGGTGGGAGGAGGGAGGTGGGAGGTGGGAGGTGGGAGGTGGGAGGTGGGAGGAGGGAGGTGGGAGGAGGGAGGAGGGAGGTGGGAGGTGGGAGGAGGGAGGAGGGAGGAGGGAGGAGGGAGGAGGGAGGTGGGAGGTGGGAGGTGGGAGGAGGGAGGTGGGAGGAGGGAGGTGGGAGGAGGGAGGTGGGAGGAGGGAGGTGGGAGGAGGGAGGTGGGAGGTGGGAGGAGGGAGGAGGGAGGTGGGAGGAGGGAGGTGGGAGGAGGGAGGAGGGAGGAGGGAGGAGGGAGGAGGGAGGAGGGAGGAGGGAGGAGGGAGGTGGGAGGCCAATTAAAATCTCACTAGCAGAGAGTGTAGCAGCTGTCCCATAACTAATTAGTGTAGGCAGACAACTGAGTCAAATGGTATAAAAGACCTAGCTTGAAGGGAGGGTGGGTGGGTCCTCAAGCAGTGTGTTTGACCATAACATGTCTGCTGACAGTGAAATGGAGGGTAAAAATTTTGTTTTTTGATGCGAACTGGGCGAAGCGAACTTCCGCAAACGTTCGCCTGCGGGAGGCGAACGCGAACCACCGAAGTTCGCCAGGAACCGTTCGCCGGCGAACCGTTCGGCCCAACTCTACTTACTACCTATACTGGTGTTATGCCTATACTGGGAGGAACTAGTTCTAGCAAACTATATGGGGGACCCTGTGGCTACCCATACTAAGAAGTCTACTTCTGGCTACCTATACGGGGGGAGGGGAGTCATCTGTGGCTACCTATACTGAGGGGATACCTATACTGAGGGGCCCTACTTCTGTCTTCCTATACTGGTGGGGGATCCTTTGGCTACCTATACTGGGGTCTACCTGGTGGTACCTCTAGCTACCGTTACTGAATGGCTACTTAATGACGGTGGGCTACCTAAAATTGGTGTGTGTGGAAGGGTCACAAAGAGGTCTCATTTATTTTGGGGGCAACCAAAACTTTTCTATGGGGCCCCACCATTTCTAGTTACGCTCCTGATAAATAGATAGATCACTGGTGTCAAACTCCAATCCATGCCAGTGTTTATGGTGGACTAAGCAATGGAGACCTATTTCATGACCCACATCTTTCCTGATTCAGTCCCATCAATTAGTTTGAGTTGTGCCAAAAATGTGTGAGTACTTCAGTCCTTGAGGACTGGAATTCAACGTCCTTCAACATCCTTAAAGGGGGTTCTGTGTGTGGGGTGGGGGTGGTGAGGGTAAAAACAGACACTTACCTGGGGCTTCTATCAGCCCCATGTAGCAGTAATGTCCCACGCCGTCCTCCTCCAATCTGCCATTCCTCACCGCCGGCACCGGACAATTATTAATCTAACAAGACAAATAATGTGCGCTCCGACTCGCATCAATGGGAGCTTACTGCGTAGGATGAAGGTTTCTTGTACTGCGCCTGCATAGTAAGCTTCCGATGATGCAAGCGGGAGCGAGCATGCCGTGCTAGACCGGGGCCAGTGGTGGAGAATGGCGGATCGGAGGAGGGCGGCGCGGTGGGACATTACTGCTACAGGGGGCTGATAGAAGCCCCATGTAAGTGTTTACCCTCAGCACCCCCAAAAGAACCCCTTTAAGATAGACAGACAGACAGACAGACAGACAGACAGACAGACAGACAGATAAATAGATAGATAGATAGATAGATAGATAGATAGATAGATAGATAGATAGATAGATAGATAGATAGATAAGTTGTATCGTAAGATATGTCTTAACAACATTTTATATTGAGTTATTTTAAGTTTTAATATTTTTACAGAAGTAATTGGTTATTAACATTTAATCAGTACAAAACTGGGAAAAAAATTAAACAATTCTTATTTTTAGAACTGTAAAAGTGGATTTTCTCAGATGTACCTTGCATTGTCACCAATTCTATACAATAAAAAAGAAATTTACTTTTTTTAAATGTATAGTATTATGCTGAGCAAAAAGAATATACATTAAAAAGGACTGCACTGGATGCATGTACAAAATTCAATGCTTCAATAAAGTCTTATTAAGTTATGGAAGCTGTTTCCCATGATGCCCTGACAGTCACACAGCTTTATTGTCAAGAGGTTAATGTTTCTGCCAGTGTGACTGCAATTATCTTGTGATGATGCCTACAATAATGTAATGAATTGTGGCACTATTATCATTACAAACCTTCTAGGATTGTTTCCAATATAGTACTGACAATCTTACAGACAGTCCTCTGAACTGTAGATACATGTAGCTTTGCGGTCCAAGAAAAATTACCGTTTTTATTTTGTGTGGATGTGGCAAGGGAATAGGGCTGTAGTGAATTCAGCCCCTAGCTAGCAATTACGCCGCTGCAACACCTTCTGAATTATAATAAAGCTAGCAAGACTTCATGATCTGCACTCTTGAAACCAATATGTCTTTGAACTAACATGCAAATCCATGATTCAATGTGTGTTTGGCATCCTTTGCCATTTAGGGGGTGGTGCCTACTTTAGTTAAACTACTGGCTCAGAAAAAAACCTTAATAAAGGTTGCATGGGGAAGCTTTTGAACTTTAAACCACCTCACTCAAACTCCCACCAAACTAAACACTAATTTTCCCACCAAAAGTTTTTATTATTATTTATTTATTTTCGTAAAAACTATTCCCACTATACAACTACACACAGTATATATACCTTCTTTCCCTAAAATTTAGACATCCCCTGAAAGTAAGCCCTAGCAGGATTTTCGAGCATGCTTGAAATATGCTTGCTTGAAGCCCTACCCCGAAAATAAGCCGTAGCTGCATTCTAGGAGATAATTTTCATCTTCCATTTAAAATAACTTTTCAGCACTTTGCAACTGAAAAAGTAGATGAAAAGTACTGTCAAAATGATTCTGAGTGTTTTCTTGCTTGCTGGTGGCACTTTATTGATAATATGTGAAATATTACCCAGGAGAAAACTTAGTAGAAGTGAACTGAACCTGGCCCATATATTAATAGCATGTTTACATTTCAATGCAAAAGTCATAATTCTAGCTTTTACATGCAAATTTCAGTTTTTGCAATTCTGAAATGGAAGGACAGATTCTGATTAAGAATTGGCCATGTTAGAGTTCTGTGACGTTGTTGTTATTGAATTGCAGTGGTTAATCTCTTTTTGGAAGGTTAGAGAGTGAGATAAATTTTCCTACTGTAGATAGAGTAACAGTAACATAAATACAAATCTGTATGCCCGAATTTGCTGGCTGCATGTAGTTCCTCATCCAACACAAATGTTACCATCTTCTAGTGAATGCTTCACTTTAGAGTTCAACTATGTGCGATGATGGGAGGAAATACCCAATTTTGTTTGGTAAAGATTCCATCAAAAAACAAAAACATTTAGCAAAGCCAACATTGTGACTGCTGCAAAATATAGGTGCATTGACATCATTAAAGTGCAAAAGTGTTCTTAAGGGGCCTTAAACATAGTCGTAGTGTCCTATTTTGCACTCCATGAAAACAACCATTGCTGTTTCCCAGGAATTGCTACCATCTCTGCTTATTTCCAAGTCTAGTGACAATTTAAGAGCAGCTAATGGCCACTTGAAAAATAAAATGACAAAAAAGGGCGAGCTTTAATGCATCTATAAAGGAGTTCTTGAGGATTCTGCTATCAACGGGGTTGTCGTGATGGTAATGATAGCAGCTCGTTCAGTGATATCTGCTTGTTCATGACAAGGAATGGAGAACAAACCACTCCATATACTAATGACATATACAGAAAACAGGGAAATCATATATTGATTACAGAAACACCTGGAAATGTGTAGACCATCTAACAGCAGCTCCTGGCCTCCTGCTGATCATCTCGAACATGGCAGGCAGCCAGGCACCACCCAATCTATTGCACAACTTCAACCTGACCAACTGAGTCATCATCAGCTATATGTAAACAAACAGTGGCCCTTAAACTGATATTGGATATATATGTTTTAAGCTTCCGCTTGTTCAATTTACTTCAGATGGGATCTGCATAAAACAATTTCTTCCCCCCAAAAATAGACACACAGACACAGAATATTTATACTGTGCTTTTCTCTTGGTGGACTCAAAGCGCAAGAGCTGCAGACACTAGGACCCACTCTATAGGCAGTGGCAGTTTTAGGGAGTCTTCCCCAAGGTCTCCAACTGAGCAAGTGCTGTCTTATTGAACAGGAAGAGCGGAGATTCATACCCTGGTCTCCTCTGTCAGAGGCAAAGCCCTTAACCAGTACACTATCCAGCCACTACAAAAAAATAGAATTACTCTGTACAAGGTACAAGTTTCCATCTGTTTGTAGTTCTGCTTCTGGTGATTTTCTGAGATGTGACTTGAGGGTGTGAGGGTGTGAGGGTGTGAGGGTGTGTGTGAGGCTGTGTGTGTGTGAGAGGGTGTGTGTGTGAGGCTGTGTGTGTGTGTGTGTGAGGGTGTGTGTGTGAGGGTGTGTGTGTGAGGGTGTGTTTGTGTGAGGGTGTGTGTGTGTGTGTGTGTGTGTGTGTGTGTGTGTGTGTGTGTGTGTGTGTGAGGGTGTGTGTGTGTGAGGGTGTGTGTGTGTGAGGGTGTGTGTGTGTGAGGGTGTGTGTGTGTGAGGGTGTGTGTGTGTGTGTGTGTGTGTGTGAGGGTGTGTGAGGGTGTGTGTGTGTGTGTGTGTGTGTGTGTGTGTGTGTGTGTGTGTGTGTGTGTGTGTGTGTGTGTGTGTGTGTGTGTGTGTGTGTGCTGGGGGGGAAGTGCAAAAGAAAAGCCTATCCTTGCAATAGATTGAATATTGTTTTCCAGTTACATGAGCTAGGGAATGAAAGTTTGGAAGTCTCAAATTCAGAGGACAACTGTTGCTGTGCTTGCAAGAAACCATACTTTGAACCTATTGCCATGACAAGGAAATCAAATGGTTTGTGTAATACTGATATGTTGTATTTTGCAACAAATGCTAAAAATGTTCTCACTGATTTTTGAACCATGTATCTGGAATGGAATACTATTTCCACATAAATGATTCGCAAAGGTCCAGGTTTACCTTTGGAGATGGGAAATAAGCATTTTCAAAAGGTCAGCAATAATGCTTATCCCCATGAGAGTTTTCATTTAAATAAAGTTAAAAGTAAACATGTCACTGGCTTCACCAAAATAAATAAAGGTCTGCACTACGATATGGAGGCTGCCATATGTATTTCCTTTTAACCTCTTGAGGACTGCAGTGTTAAACCCCCCTAGTGACCAGGCCATTTTATGTAAAATTGGCCACTGCAGCTTTAAGGCCAAGCTGTAGGGCCGCACAACACAGCACACAAGTGATCCCCCCCCCTTTTTTCTCCCCACCAACAGAGCTTTCTGTTGGTGGGGTCTGAGCGCTCCCCCATGTTTATTTTTTTTTTTATAAAAAAACCTTTTTCTTTAACCACTTCGTGTCCCTGGGGTTTTCCCCCTAAAAAACCAGAACAATTTTCTACATTTCACACTCTTCCCATTCATTAGCCAATAACTTTATCACTACTTATCACACATAAATGATCTATACCTTGTTTTTTTCGCCACCAATTAGGCTTTTTTTGGGTGGTACATTTTGCTTAGAATTATTTAATTTTGTACAGATTTTAATGGTAATAAGGGGGAAAAAAATGAAAAAACGAATTATTTCTCAGTTTTCAGCAATTATAATTTGAAAATAATAAGTGGTACTGTAGATTAAACCTACACATTTGATTTGCCTGTTGTCCTGGTTATCAGCAAAAGAACAAAGAAGCGTGCACCTTCCGTCCTATGATTTATTTCCACATTGTGACATATACGGCCGTTTCGCGTCTCCTGACGCTTGGTCACGCTGCGTACCACCAACCTGGTTAGTGGTACGCAGCGTGACCAAGCGTCAGGAGACGCGAAACGGCCGTCGCCAAGCCACCCTAATGCCCACCACCCACCTCCAATGATGTGACCCACTTGTTCCAGGACATGTAAGATACCCTTGCACTCTGTCACTAGCAGGCTTTGTTTCTGTGAAATACTTTTTGTATACCTCAGTGTCAATACATCACAATATGTCACAATGTGGAAATAAATCATAGGACGGAAGGTGCACGCTTCTTTGTTCTTTTGCTGAAAATCGTAGTACTTTCTTCTTGTCTGTTTACGCGGAGCACACGTCCAGTGACATAGAGGTATAGAGTGCAAGCAGTGGGTCCACCTTTATTAGCCTGCAACAGCCATCAAGGACAGCCTGTGCAGTTGTGAGATGTGCCACACATATTTTCCTTTCTTTGAATGAAATCGTGTTGTCCTGGTTATTACAGGGTTTAAAGTATGATCCTAGTACAATGTATGGCGACAATATATTATTTGAAAATAAAGGTGCATTTTTTCCATTTTGCGGCTTTGGATTTTTCTTTAATTGTTGTGGCACTTTTGAATCCTCCCCGCTCCCTAGTTAGCAAGATGTGCTCCTTTATACCCCCCCTCCCCTCCCCCATACTTGGCCAGATGTGCCCGTTAGCCTTCCCCAGCCCCTGATGTGCCTCTGTAAACCCACCCAGCCCCACTTCAGTAAACCAGACGTGCCTGTTTATCTCCCCCCCCCCCATAGTTAGCCAGATGTGTTTTTTATTACCCCCCCCTCCCCCCATTCATAGCCAGGTGTATGCCCTTTATGCCTCCCCCTCCCCCATTTATAGGCAGCTGTGTGCCCCTTTTAATTTGTATCCCCCCCCTCCATGGATAGCCAGGCCCTTTAAGATATTGTATTTCCCCAAATGCCAGGTGTCCCCTCCACCCCCTTTGCAGAGCTAGGCGCAGGGAAGCTTTAGAAGGAAGAATCTCTCACCTGACCTTGTTCCACCGGCGATCACGATCTCCTCCCTGCAGTACCTCTGGCAGCCTCACTATGCTGACCGGATCGGGTCCCGGCTTGATGACGTCATCAAGCCGGGACCCGATTCACTCAGCATAGTGAGGCTGACAGCGGGACTACAGGGAGAGGATCGCGATCGTCACAGGAACAAGGTCAGGGAAAGATTGTTACATTGTAATCCTCCATGCTGCCCGATCGCAGCATGGAGGGGGGTATTACAGAGGATCGGGCGGGGGGTGGGGGGATCGGAGACCCGGGAAGGGATGCCAGTGTATTGTAGTTAGGGGGAGGGGGGTTAATGAGCCCAGGAGCGTGCTAGCACGCCCGCTGTGCTCATTAAACAGCAGCAACTTATAATCACGTCAGGTGGCTTTCAGGAGCCACTTGCAATGACGTGATTATACTGTATGCGGGATGTAAACTGGTTAAAGATTTTATGTCTCCCTCCCTCCCTGCTTCCCCCTGCAAGCCTATCACAGAGATCAGGTGTGATAGGCTTTAGCCTATCACCGCCGATCGCTTCTAAGTCCCCCAGCGAGACAGCCGTGTCACACGGCTTGTCAGTCTCTATCCTGTATTTCTAATTCTTTTAGCCATAGACCCTGGAACAAGCATACAGCAGATCAGGTACTCTGACTCAGTGGACTCTGGGTTAGCCATAAGCTTGTTACAGGGTTTTGACTCAGACACTGCTCATGCCAGAAGATCAACAGGGCTGCCAGGCAACTGGCATTGTTTACAAGGAAATAAATATGGCAGCCTCCCTATCCCTCTCACCTTGCGTTCACTTTAAAAAGTAGGACAGAGATTCCTGGTTAATTTCTAAAAAAAACTGACATAGATGTTTTCACAAGATTTTCATTGGCTTGTAAAAGCCTTGTTTTTGTATAAATTAGGGATTTAATTATCAAATATTGATTGAATAGTTCCTATTGATCATTTTGTCCCATGTTGGAAAGAAACTCATGTAATGTATATGATCCTTGCTGTATAATTAAGATTTCTCTTGTATATCTTTGATGTGAATTTGTTAAGTTTTCTGTTAAATAAAACTTTCTAAAAAGACACATGCAAATTCTACGCTTGTGGTATAGGCCAAGCAGAACTGTATTAACAGCAGCATGAGAGGTAGACATGTCTTAGTAATTTTATAGCAGGCAGAAGAATCAATAAGTTCTTTCCAAACTGTTAATGTCATGAGACACAGACAGGCCCTCATATAAATTCTTGGCAATGCGCTGATTATGTTAGCTCCATCAGAATGATCATAAAATTGAATGTTGGTTTAGGAGGAGAAATGACAAGTCCTGGACTACTCAGAAGGAATATTACCATAAGACAGAAGATTTGTGCCTGAGTTTGCTGAGTAATATTAGAACAGTACAAATAGATTTAGGTTTTATTTGCATATATATATAATCCTGAAAGTCAAATGAGTGAATGATACCTCCCAGAGATAGAGAATAAACAGAGAACAAAGAGACATGTGCTCTTATTTATTAATTTTAGCACTGTGTTTGAGCGAATGAACAATTTCAATTCCAGCACCAATTTACTCTGGATCTTTTTCTTAAGAGGCTTACTATGCTTGATAAACTCCGGCCCTGTAGTATTGTTCTTATTTTTTCCATTCTTCTTATAGGAAAGCAGAATGTATCTTAAACACTACTAAGCTACTGTAGTATAGCCAGGGGCGTACCTAGAAATCACTGGGCCCCCCTGCAAAACTTTGGGTGGGTGGTGGGTTTCCCCCCCTGCTGTTGTTGCTGGTGGGGGGAGCGCTGATGGTAGCCCGAGGTGTGGGAGGGGGGAAGTCGGGTTCCCATTCCCACTGCTGTTTGTGCCTGCTGCTCCCCCTTCCTGTGCGAAGGTCCCCCTGTGGCTGCATCCCTTGCAGGGGCTATTGTTATGGATCATTGAGAAAGGAAAACAATTTCCATCAGGCACTGCAGTTGAATTGTATTTATTTAGGATTCAAGCGTGATATGGATCACAATATGTGTATTCCTTGTGTTCATAGGTAGGTGCATAAGTCATAAACAGACGAATCGTGCTATGATGACAAACTCAATATTTCAATATGAGATAGATGTCCTGCCAGATCAGAGGGTGGTGGTGGTGGGTGCAGGGCAAAAACGGTAGCCTAACAGCCGTTTCGCACGGCGGTGCTTCTTCCGTGGCTGATCCACCATCTATCTCCACCGAGGACATCTATCTCATATTTATATAATCTAATCTTCTCTCTTCTGTCGGCTCTGTCGGGCTCAGGCAGGAATGTGCTGTCTGCTGTTATTGGCAGAAGCTATACACACCCTCTCCATAGCCTATCGCAAGCTGGTAACAGCCATGACTTTTGTTTGTAAACGCTGTCTAAAACTGGCAATTACAAGCCAGGATTGCAGCAGGGAGTGGCAGAAACAGCACAGAGGGGCCCAGGAGAACATAATGAATAGAATGGTATGCTTTTTATTGTAAGAATTTTAGAGTACAGATTCTCTTTAACCTACCTGGCGTTCAATTTCCCCAGGATTTCTGTGCAAAAAGTGATAACATTTATTTTTAAAACTTTTTTTTTCCTGTAACTTGCCAAAATGTGTCAAGCAAGGGTCTAGTATACAGTGCAGGAGCGTATTGACTTGTATGCACATTTATACTGTTCACAGCATGTTTTTATGGACAGATATATCTGTCCATACAACAATGTCAACTGAGAAAAGGGAGGGTCATCTAAATGACCCACGTAAACACCAAAAAGACACAACTGGTATTGTGGCGATGGATAATGTATTAATACGTTGTTGCCAATTCAAGTATGTTAAGGTGCGTACACACCTTTGATGGATGTCGCCCATCTTGGGTTCAGTACCCAGTTGGGTGTCATCGATGGGCCAGACTACACAGACGCAAGTGAGGGGGAAGGACGATGGAGCAGCACGTGAGTGCCATAGACAATGGTATAGGCTGTAGTGGCGAGATGATCCACTGGGCAGATCACTTGTGGGTTGGGGATTGGAGGTCACGAGCCACTGTACATGTGCCTGATTATCACCTGAGGTGGCCATTACACGAGCCTTTAGAGTGTAACAAGTGAGACAATTAATTTGATAAAATAAAAATAAAAAACAGTTATTCAATATCAATACCATATAATTAACAACACTAATCCGAGGTATTGCTATGATGAAAAGGCACCTGGCATAAAAAAGTTGAAAATGTCAAATGAGAAAATCAAAAATGCTCCGGGACAACCCACTTAACCTTACTTATGTCCTGGTATTCTGCAATACCATTTTATTTATCAAGATGGGTTAAAGCTATGGCTGTTTAGAAAAAGCTAAGAGGTTACTATTTCAGGTTGGCTTTTCACAGGAATGTCCCTTAATTCTACGGATGTGCTCATAAATGTAATTCTTTTTCTTCATTCCTGTTGTCTGAACCTTCTAAACCTCCTGGTAGCACTTAACCAGTGATATATCTATACTTATTTAATTTTTATTTATATAGCATTAACACCTAGGGATGGCAGGACACATTTCCCGGTGAGCGGTTCCCAGCCAACATGCACTGCTCGCGTACTTGTGAGTAGCGTGAACGATGCGGGCTGTTCACACCTGCCCTATACTTTCCCATAGTGCCATTTTTTGACCCTTCATCCTGAAGTCAGGTGGGAAAGGATGATCAGTCAGACATCATCACCACCTGTGCCACTCACCATCATAAAAGGCCCATAGCCAAAGGCCACCTTTTCATTCTACATTAGCCAGTGTAGGGACAAGAGCTGCTGCTGCAGGTAGAGGGATAGTGGGCGATACGCTGTATTGTGATATTGTGCTATGTAGTTGCTCCCTAGGTGCCCTGCTACTTGCAGTTCGCCCGCTAGGAACCCCCCAATAGTCATTTTTGAAAAATGTTTTTGACTTGTTTCCACTCTTCCCCTTAACATAGGTAGAAATTTGGGTGACAGCAGCAAGTATGAGAGCTTTGCTATTAATTGCTAAAGTCGGCACAAAATAATGCAACATTTCAAGTAATTACACAAAATTACGAATGGATAAAGCAAAATCAATTGAATGTCCAAATCGTTTTTATGTATGGCCGTAATAGCGAAAAATTACTAAAAATTGTGCGTAATCCTAATTAGCAGATTACAATCATCACTAGCCCTGACACACTTTATCACTACAGCATCCTCATACTTTCAAAAGTAACATGTTTGCAGTATTACCTCTGTCATTAATATAACTCTCCTTAGGAAGAAACAATAGTACCTCAGTGCAAACAGCTATATATATCAGTGGTGACAAAGTTAGTCTCCTATGTGAGATGAGCCAGTATAGTTAACG
Organism: Hyperolius riggenbachi; assembly: GCF_040937935.1. Lineage (NCBI taxonomy): Eukaryota > Metazoa > Chordata > Amphibia > Anura > Hyperoliidae > Hyperolius > Hyperolius riggenbachi. The sequence goes on from NC_090648.1 coordinate 348,534,820, forward strand.
CTGCTACTACAGCTCAGAATCCCAGCTGATAGACATAAACCAAGAGCAATACAGTACCTCCTCCTGGTGAAATGGGGGTTTGGTACCTCTACAAGTGGTAGATCTTGCTGTAATCCCGATGTCCCGATTGTCTCCTAATGATAATTCTTGCAGTAATCCCGATATCCAGGAGCGAGCAGGCAGCTCCTCTCAACTCAGCGTGAATTCAGTCTGACCGTAGCGTCTCCTGGTCAGCTGATACCCAAACTTCCTGTTTCTGGCTTCCTTGCGCTCCACAGTGGTTCCGTCCCAATGTCAGTGAAGGCAGCAGCGGCGCTTCCTGGCTGAGGGACACAATAACAACAATAGTGCACACTGTGCGTTAAAGGAGCCATGCAGGGGGTAAACACTTACTGGATAAAGAGCTTGTTTATTGCACATAGAATTGCAGCCTCACTTCCCGACTCGAGTTTCGGCCATGTTGCCTTCGTCAGGGGGTGGGGCTACACACACATCAGGTAGATTAAATACATTAAACTCCTCCTATCTTGCAGACAATTAACCCTTTCCAAACACGCATTTTCAAGTCTGAAATGTTGTGGCTGAATTCTACAACTCATCTATATTCCATACAATTTCCATGGAGGGATTTTGTTTGCTCTTAAAAGTATAGATTGCATTTAGAAAAGAACACATGCAGTAACATTAGATCAGGTACCGAATAAGAATACACTTTGTCAATTATACCTTTTAAATATTTGTGGTCTTTCAAACACTATCAGTTACACAAGGTTTACAAACACTCTCTCTAACCAGCAAGAAAACGCACCTATTTGAATGAGTCAGGAAATAAGCAGAGAAATATTGTATTTATACTGTAGCTTCAAGGACATCACTGTTATCTTTATAGACAAAAGAATCCATGGGATTAGCTATTTATCATGGCCAGCACAGCAAGGGGTATGAAAACATTCACGAAGGTCATTTTAAACATAGTCCTTGATGCACCGTTTTAGTAGCAAAAATGGTGTTTTCAACAATATTACAAAGCATATTTTTAAGCAAAGGAAAATTAGTATTAAAAAGACTAATCCAAATATTTATTTAGGATATCAAGGAGTTCAACTTTAAAGGTGAGTGTTAGTGGACAAAACCATTTCCAATCTGAGGAAAGAGCATGCCACTGCTGCTAGCAGCAGCTACATCAGAAAGACAGGTGGTACTTGACATTACATATTGTAAACTATGGATTTTGACCAGGAAAGTCTGTGTATATATGTATACAGTATGTTGTCTCTTATTAACTTTATTTTGATATGCCTTGTTATTATTAATCGTAAAATGTGAATGGTTTGTTATTCAGCTCCTCCATTTTTTTTTTATGTGCAGGCACCCAAAGAATGCTAATAATTCAGGGGCATACAGCCTAATGATGATTTGAAGCCCACACTGTCTAATTTTGAATAGAGGGAAAGGAGGGGGCAACTGCCTAGTTATAGTTTGGAGGCCACACAACATATTTAAAGGACATCCGGGGGGGGGGGGGGGGAATCAACTGATGAGATAAACAATTGCATCTATCCTCCTCCTTCTAAAAATGTTTTTTTTAAATATTCCACAGTTTTATTTTATATTTAAATATAGTTTTTTTAAGTGTTTACTGTTTCATTGTCTCTGCTCAATGACACATGCAGTGAAGTATGCCAGAGCACTAATTTATGAACTATTGACTCTTTTTATCTCTTTCCTGATTTCAGATGTCATTTACTGACAGGAAAGTGTTTATGGCTGTAATTGCTTATCAGTGAGGGTTTTGCTATAGTCCGAACTGGTCCCAACCCGGACAGAAACTGTCACTTACATACCTGATGCTTAACTCTATCAGACAGAGAAAGAAAAAAAGTAACACAGCCTAGTTATTTGTGTGCTTGGCACTGTACATACACATGTCTAACTCATCATGTCACCTCAGTTGTCCTTTAAAGGATACGTCCACGGTCCCTAAAAAACAAACATCCACTTACCTGGGGCTTCCTCCAGCCCCCGGAAGCCGTCCTGTGTTCTTGCCGCAGCTCCGGTGGCTCCTAGTTTCGTCCGATGCAGATGCCGACCTCGCCTGCCCATAAAGTCTATGAAGCTTGCCATGTATGGTTAGTTCACAAATTTTCACGGTAAAATTCATGAACGTGAAGTTTTGTTGTTCGGACATCACTAGCTAACAGTTACAGTTAGGGATTATCGAATGGATAGTACTGCATCCAATAATCAGCTAATGCAGGAGTTAGCACCCACCCCTCACTATAGCCATGCTGCTAGGATAGTGCAATGGGGCCTAGATTCATGGTGTCTATTTAAAACTAAGTTAAAGAATCTAAAGCTATATTTTTAAAAGTGTTTAATGAATCTAATTAAGGATATGCTGTATTCTTTTTTTTCATGAAATCAAGATAACAAACTATACCAAATGGAAGCCTTTCTAGATATTTCACTAAGGTTCCCTGCTCCAGATGAAATGGGTTGAAGCCTTTCACAAAAGATTATTGAGAAATGCAGCAGTTAGAGATGTGCTGAGCCAATATGATGCTCTGTATTATAACACAGCCTCTAAAGACTTTGGGGTTCTTATCACTTGGATTGTAGTTAGTTTTGGCATGAGGCAGCACCATAGACAGACATGCCAGATTTAGATTTCAGAGTGTCAAAAGGGTATCTATGCAAAACAGTCAAGCAGATGCTATAAACAAGTTAGCATACAGAAACAGTCGATTTTTGAATAAGAAAATCTGTGCACACGATTGCTACTTTGCACTGTAAATGTTATTATGCAGCTGCATAAATCTATTTTTGTCTTTTTCCATATGCTAATTCGCATGTGCGGCATTTACGCCACAGTTTTCTCATAGAGGCGTCTTGAAGCCCTCGCAATTTTGCATAACGATGCTGCTTCTTATGAAAATGAAGCTGGCATGCAATTAACAAATTGTATTGTGGATTGGTGCCAGCCAGGTTCACTTTAGAGTTACTCTACCTTAAAGCAAACTTCTATCTTAAAGGGCCACTATCACATCAAAAGAAAACCCCTGGAGTAGTACTCTGTATGAAGAGGGCATGTTGAAAGTGTGTGGGTGTGTGTGTGTGTGTGTTTTAAATACCATGGAGTGTGTGTGTGTGTGTGTGTGTGTGTGTGTATGCATGTGTTTTAATTACCAGGGAGTGTGTGTGTGGAGGGTAATAGGAGGAGAGAGATTCCCTGCTCAAAACACCCACTCAAAACACCTCGTTTTGGCGCCGCAGGAGGTGTTGCGTAAGCTTTGGGACCTGGCGGTGGTCCCATGGCGGTGGTTTTGGCGTCTAGCTATGGGACCTGGCGGTGGTTCCATGGCAGTGGTTTTGGCGCCGCAGGAGGTGTCGCGTAAGCTTTGGGACCTGGCGGTGGTCCCATGGCAGTGGTTTTGGCGCCGCAGGAGGTGTCGCGTAAGTTGTTTATGCTAAATGGTAGCCCATGGGACCTAGTGGCATTTTTATTTGTTTTTTGCAGCAGGAGGTGTCACTTAAGCCATGGGACCTAGCGGTGGTCCCATGGTGGTCATTTTCGCACTGCAAGAGGTGTCACTTACGCCATGGGACCTAGCGGTGGTCCCATGGCGGTGGTTTTGGCACCGCAGGAGGTGTCGCATAAGCTATGCGACCTGGCGGTGGTTCCATGGTGGTCATTTTGGCGCTGAAGGAGGTGTCACGTAAGCTATGGGACCTGGCGGTGGTCCCATAGCGGTCGTTTTGGCGCCGCAGGAGGTGTTGCGTAAGCTTTGGGACCTGGCGGTGGTCCCATGGCGGTGGTTTTGGCGCCTAGCTATGGGACCGGGCGGTGGTTCCATGGTGGTGGTTTTGGCGCCGCAGGAGGTGTCGCGTAAGCTTTGGGACCTGGCGGCGGTTCCATGGTGGTGGTTTTTGTGCCGCAGGAGGTGTCGCATAAGCTTTGGGACCTATTCAAAATGTTTGGGATAGGTGAGATAGCTAGGGAGCTGGTTGCTAACATAGGATTGATTGGTTTTTGTTAACACTGTAATTGGTGCTGAAATAATTCTGATTTTCATGCAGAAATCCATTTGGGTGGTTTTTGTAAGCCTCTGATTGGTGCAGAAATTCCTATTTTCACGAAGAAATCCTGTTAAACTTCTTCTAGGGGCTTCCTTGTGATTGGCTTACAAAATTCCGCATTCCGCCGGTATTACGCATCGTTCCACGGAATTTCTGCTATAGCGCTAAGGCAATTCCATTCCGATGAGACGAAACGGAATCACCAAATTACGTCCGGAATCACGGAAAAATGAATTCCGCGGAACGCGGTGAGCATCCCTAATCATGACACAATCATTATGGGTTACAATAATTGATAATGTGTGCATACCTTAGAACGTCTGGTTTTTGCAGTCTTCTGTTTTGTTGGAAAACTTTTCAGAGCTGGGTAATAATTTGGATTATTTTGCCCAGGACACCCTGGAGTGATGGAATCACCCAATGTACAGTGCCTGGATGCCGACTATACCTTTCCCATCCTGAAGAAACAATGCAAGGCAATCATTATTGACGTAAATTAAAAGTAGACTAGGGCCTTGTGGGTGTCAAGGGGCCTGGCTGCCATCTACTCAGAGCATTTGCCCCCAACTAAGCTTTCCAAAAAGGCCTGGTTCACAGCAGGGTTAGCCAGCTTTACTAATTTGCATAAGGACTTTCAACTCAAAGTAAACCTGAAGTGAGCAAAATCTCTTCAGTTTTGATATTTACCTGTATAGTATTTTTCTGGATAGTATAGAGCCGTCCCTCCAACCAGCCCATCATTTCAGCGATGTCCACTGGTAAAGCTGATTCAACCTGAACAACCCTTCAGAACATCTCACGCCCCCATTTAGTTCTGAGGACAATTGCATCACTATCGCACATGCACGAGACCAGACTTGCACATGAGAGAATTTTGTCACTTTAGGTTTGTTTTAATCTGTCTCTGGTGTGAGTAGTACATCTGCTTACTGAGGCGCCCTTAGCATTTCCTTCCTCAGTTTCACCACTGGATTTCATTGCAAATATCTGGTGGCTTCAAAGAGTTCAGAGCAAGTGGATTCTTGGTGAAGTCTGTGACTGCTCTTATTCATTACTGATGCATCAGTTGCTTGGCTGCTGGCAATTGGGAGAGAAGTGGAGGAGGGCAATGAATTGGGTGTTGTGCCCAAAAGCTATGAGGAGGATTAGGGTTAGAAGGTTAAGCGCAAGCATTGGTGAGAGGAATAGGTTCGGCTTGTCCCACACTATATTAGAGCAGTCCCCCCTCCCTATTATTCGGATGTGCATTGCTGCTGTAAGGATGCACTGCAGTCAGCTGCAAGATCCATTGCCACGCCACTGTGGATGCATAGCATTCATTTGGCAAATAGCAATGTAATATCAGTCATTTTGGTAGTGTTTCCAATGTATGTGTTATTCAGCCCAACAATCGAATGTGAACCGAGCCCTAGGTTTAGGCAAATGACAGGATTAATGGCAAAACTACGGCCAACATAACTGTGTTAGATAACAATAGCAATCCAAGTAGCTAGAGCTTAGTGCCACATTCACTAAAACCAATATAAAATTTAATGTCATGAATTAAAAATACAGTGAAAATAAGTTTACAATAATGCACAGCTATTGCTTCCTATCCCACTACCGCCCATTCACACTGGAGCGATTTGTGGTTTTTTTGCACAGATTTCCAAATCGCTAGTGCTTTGAAAAGCGCTAGTGTAATATATAGTATATGGCATTGGTCTCATTGCCAGAGATGAGCGTAATGACCTAATTACGATTTTGCGAAATTTCGCGTAATTAGTGTAATTACGATTATGGCCGTAAGTACATAATCATAATGAAGAAGAATTTCGTGAAATTTCGCGTAAGCGTAATTTTCGCATTACAGTGGGTATTACGAAATTAATGCGTATGGTCATGCTCCCAAGCGGAAAAGTTGACGCATGGATCAATGTTAGGTAGCCACCGACTTTAAGGGTTAATAGCAAAGCCCCCTTAAATGCTAAGAGCCTCAAATTTGGAGAATATATTAAGGAGATCAAAAGGAATAAGAGGAAAAAAAATGTTTTCAAAAAGACCTTATAGTTTTTCAGAAAATCGATGTTAAAGTTTCAAAGGAAAAATGTATACATTTAAAAACCTGCCGACTTTAACGGTTAATAGCAAAGCCTGCTTAAAGTTTAGGAACACCAAATTCCCAGGGTATATTAAGGGGATCAGTGGGAATAAGAGGAAATTTTTTTTTTCAAAAAGACCTTATAGTTTTTGAGAAAATCGATTTTTAAGTTTCAAGGGGGAAAATGTCTTTTAAATGCGGAAAATGTCAGTTTTTTTGCACAGGTAACAATAGTTTATTATTTTTATAGATTCCCCCAAGTGGGAAGAGTTTTACTTACTTCGTTCTGAATGTGGGAAATATAAAAAAAACGACGTGGGGTCCCCCCTCCCAGACCTCTTTAACCCCTTGTCCCCCATGCAGGCTGGGATAGCCAGAATGCGGAGCACCGGCCGCGTGGGGCTCCGCACCCTGACTATACCAGCCCGCATGGTCCATGGATTGGGGGGTCTCGGAAGGGGAGGGGCAGCCAAGCTTTCCCCTCCCCCTCCGAGCCCTTGTCCAATCCAAGGACAAGGGGCTCTTCTCCACCTCCGATGGGCGGTGGAGGTGGAGGCCGCGATTTCCTGGGGGGGGGGGTTCATGGTGGCATCTGGGAGTCCCCTTTAAAAAGGGGTCCCCCAGATGCCCACCCCCCCCTCCCAGGAGAAATGAGTATAGAGGTACTTGTACCCCTTACCCATTTCCTTTAAGAGTTAAAAGTAAATAAACACACAAACACATAGAAAAAGTATTTTAATTGAACAAAAAAAATAACCACGAAAAAAGTCCTTTAACCTACCCAGCGTTCAATTTCCCCAGGATTTCTGTGCAAACAGTGATAAAATTTATTTTTAAAACTTTTTTTTTCCTGTAACTTGCCAAAATGTGTCAAGCAAGGGTCTAGTATACAGTGCAGGAGAGTATTGATGTGCATGCATGTTTATACTGTTCACAGCATGTTTTTTTGAACGGACATTTCTGTCCATACCGCTAGGGAGGTTAATATTCTTAATTAACCATTACTACTTACCTGTCCCTTTAAATAAATGATCCCTCGCAATAGCCTCGGAAATGTTCTATCAGTTACAATGTAACAAAGTTATTACAATGTAACAACTTTGTTACATTGTAACTACGCCGCACCCGACGTCACTCGCCGCTCAGCCGCCGCATACACTTACGCGTCCTTGCAGGACGCTAAGTCCCCGCTGGCTCCCGCTGTCCACCCCGCCCACATCTGTCACCCACATGTGGGTGAAATGTGGGAGAGGCGGGGAGGGCAGCGGGAGCCGGCGGGGACTTAGCGTCCTGCACGGACCCGACAGAGCTCTGAGCTATATAGCTCAGAGCTCTCTAAGCATCTTTGTATTTGGGCTCCAAGGAGCCCCATTGGTCCTTAGCAGACCAATGGGGTTCCTTCAAATCAGAAGGAACCCCATTGGTCTGCTAAGGACCAATGGGGCTCCTTGGAGCCCAAATACAAAGATGCTTAGAGAGCTCTGAGCTATATAGCTCAGAGCTCTGTCGGGTCCGTGCAGGACGCGTATGCGGCGGCTGAGCGCGAGTGGCGTCGGGTGCGGCGTAGTTACAATGTAACAAAGTTGTTACATTGTAATAACTTTGTTACATTGTAACTGATAGAACATTTCCGAGGCTATTGCGAGGGATCATTTATTTAAAGGGACAGGTAAGTATTAATGGTTAATTAAGAATATTAAAGGACTTTTTTCGTGGTTATGCTTGGCTGCCCCTCCCCTTCTGAGACCCCCCAATCCATGGACCATGCAGGCTGGTATAGTCAGGGTGCGGAGCCCCACGCGGCCGGTGCTCCGCATTCTGGCTATCCCAGCCTGCATGGGGGACAAGGGGTTAAAGAGGTCTGGGAGGGGGGACCCCACGTCGTTTTTTTTTATATTTCCCACACTCAGAACGAAGTAAGTAAAACTCTTCCCACTTGGGGGAATCTATGAAAATAATAAACTATTGTTACCTGTGCAAAAAAAACGGACATTTTCCGCATTTAAAAGACATTTTCCCCCTTGAAACTTAAAAATCGATTTTCTCAAAAACTATAAGGTCTTTTTGAAAAAAAAATTTTCCTCTTATTCCCACTGATCCCCTTAATATACCCTGGGAATTTGGTGTTCCTAAACTTTAAGCAGGCTTTGCTATTAACCGTTAAAGTCGGCGGGTTTTTAAATGTATACATTTTTCCTTTGAAACTTTAACATCGATTTTCTGAAAAACTATAAGTTCTTTTTGGAAAAAAATTATTTTCCTCTTATTCCTTTTGATCTTCTTAATATATTCTCCAAATTTGAGGCTCTTAGCATTTAAGGGGGCTTTGCTATTAACCCTTAAAGTCGGCGGCTTTTTTATACGGGAGCGTTGCGGTTTAATGCGAAATTACGGTATGAACGAAACGCGAAATTACGCGTTGAAAATTACGCTTACGGTATTTTCAATTACGATTGTAATGGCAATTACGCTACCGTAATTTCGCATCGTAATACCAAATTTCGCATGCGTAATTATTGTAACGCGAAATTTCGAAAATTTCAGCTCAACTCTACTCATTGCAGCGATCGCCAACGAATATCGATTTACGGAAAATGAAACTGGGTGCATGCAGTACTTTTCCACGATTTTAGAGTGATCACGGTTCAAATATTAAAAAATCACGATTGCTCAAAAATCAAGGAAGTGTTCGGTACAATAACGAAAAAAGACCCCTCTGTAAAATGCCAGCGATTTTGCTAGCGTTTTGCTATCCTTAGCCAATACGCAGCCAATTTTGTGATCCTTAGGCGATATGCAGCCCATGGCACCAGTCCTCAGGTCCCCAATGACAATGACGGTCTGGCTTGCAGTTGTTTGATAATTACAGAAATATATTGTACTCTGTTTATTGTATATTGTAGGTGACACAGAGATCAGAGAGATTATAGACTTGTGTATTATTTACACTTTTCTCTGCTCTGGTTACATTTATCCATGTGGTGACCCGCATTAAGGAACAGAAAATAAAAGGACAACTTCTTATATTCTACCGTGACCTCATCCAATAGTGCATCACTCTGTTATCCCCTGCATAATGCAAGGCCAGCACAGCTAAATTATAAGGGCCTAACACAAAGGGCTCTCTTCACCTCTGTAAATGGAACCTCTTCCATTCAAAGCATCATTTCAATTCCACAGCTTCAGATTAACATTTCTCTTTCCCTTTCTTCTTTTTCTAAACCAACTCCATCAGCTTGTCTCATTAACACCTCACATGGGCCTTGATTTACTAAAAGCTTCTCCTGAGCTGGGGAAGACCGGAGAACACTGGAGAGCATAAGTGATCTAGAAAACCTGAACTGATTTAAACTAAAAAGATACTGCAAAAGTCCTGGAGTTGGTGAATTAATTATGTAATGAAATGGGCACTTTAGTGAAATAAATATTTTATATGTACAAAAGAATAACCTAATAACTTCTACCTGAGCATGTACAGAAAGATATGTTATTGTGAGATACTGTTTGAAAAGGTGCATGGGAGCTTGGTTTTTTGGGCCGAGATCCCATGCACTTTTTAAAAAAGTATCTCACAATAAAATATATTTTTGTACATGCACAAGTAGCAGCTCTTGGGTTATTGTTTTGTACAGATCAGCTATTTAGTGTGCCTGAGCAGCAGTGTTGTTTGCAAAATGTAGCATTTAGCAAGTCATTTTCGCAGAAAAAATCCTTTTCGATCTGGAAAATTTTCAAGAAAAATAGCTTGTGTTTTTGTTTTTTGCGCAAAAAAATCTTTTTTTTTTTTGCCACAAAAAATGCAAAAACACAGAAAATTATATTTTTTACCTTTGCTATTTTTCCACAAAAACGCAGCAAATCCATGGAATTTTGGCTCCAATATCAAATTTAACATTATTTTCGCAAAAACGAACGTGAAAAAAATGTTGGCATTTTCGCTCATCACTGCTGAGCAGCTCCTCTTTGAGTAGTGCTGTATTTACGGGGTGGCTGCCCACAAATTATTTTTTGTAGTCGAAATAAATATTTTTTTTAATGTATTACAAATAAACAGACAAGTTAGTAGTAAAGAAATGATAACTAAAAATCCGTTGAGCCTTCACATACCCCACATAATCATTGTGTAGTTAGCGATGTGATGCCGATCATCTTATTTCCCAGCTGTGGAAGTCAATTATAACGGCTGGTTTTCAGGAAAATTCATCTCCCCATATGGATGGGGTAGGAGCCGAACTGTCTAACTAGCACTCAAGCATGCTCTTCTGTGGACAACTATGTGTGTCACCACTCGAGTGGTGGTTGGACACGCAAAGGTTGGAGAGTGACGAATGTGTTTTGGAAGGGGGTTCCAAGGGGTGAGGCCCATGAAAAATCTCGTATACATGAATGCAAATGAGTGATTCTAGAGGATAACAGAAGGCGGCCATGTGTAGAGAAGAGATTGCAGTTGGGGTGATACCTGAAAACTAGTGAGAAGATGTACAGGGGAGAGAGATTGTGGAAAGTTTTATGTGTTAGGGTTAAGAGTTTGAAATTGATCCTCTGGTTAATTGGCAGCCAGTAAAGTGCTTGACAGATAGGAGAAGAGCAGAGGCTCAATCGGATCTGGGAGGAGGTGCTGCGTCATGACGTAGGCGCGCCCACGGACCGCGCACCCGGCAGCCGAGGAGACTCCCCCGACATGGAGCTGGCGTCCCGGCGTCTCCACTGATGAGAGGGGGATGACTGGTGGAGCCAGAAAGAAAGCTGTAACGGCGGCGGCCCCTGCTTCTGCCCCCGCTCCGAAAACACCGCAGCGCTCGGCAGCTGAGTTTTTTACACCGCCGGGACCGAGTGCCTCGGCAGAAAAGGTGGCTGAAAGGCATAGCAGACAGGAGAATATGGCCTCACCGCAGCTAAAGAAACCGGCAAATATGGACGAGGTCTGGAAGCACCTAAGGAACTTACCCACAAAGCAGGACATGTCTGAGCAAACAGAGAGAATCCTGGAGGCGACTAGGGCAGAAGTCACAGCAGTAAAAGAGGAGGTAACGGAACTTAAAACTCGGATGACAAAGATGGAAGAGGAACTTGCGGCCTTAAAAGATAGTATAAAAGAAATGAAGATGTCGGGAGATAGGCAGAAGCAAATGAACATTGCCCTATGTACCCAGCTGGAAGATCAGCAAAATCGCTCTCGCAGAAACAATATTAGAGTACGGGGTCTCCCAGAGGCGATTGGACCGGAAAGACTACAGGGAGCCCTGAGAGCCATCTTCAACTCGATCTTGGGCCGGCAAGGAGAACAGGCCATTTTAATGGATAGAGTACATAGAGCCCTAAAGCCGCCCTCACGGAATATAGAAAATACCAGAGACGTTATATGCTGCATGCATTACCACGCCGAGAAAGAGGCAATCATGGCGGCTGCATGGAAGCAGGAACGTATCGTCTATGAGGGTAAACAAATAATGCTATTCCAAGACCTGGCCCCAGGAACTTTACAGCAGAGAAGAGTACTAAAGCCTCTTCTCCAACAGCTGCAGAAGGAAGGAGCCACATACAGATGGGGCCACCCCTTTGCCTTGATGATTAAGAGGGGGTCCATACTGTTCTCCTTGCAGAGGCCGGAGGAACTCCCGGAGCTGTTTAGAGTTCTGGGGATGACCCCAATGGAGTTGAAGGAGTGGGATCCGGAAAGAATCTTTGCCTACAGGGGTAAAGAGCAAAGGTGGGGCCCCCCAGTATGATGGACCTCGTCACGTGAGTGTAGGCGGATTGCCGTCTTGAGAAAAGGCAGTTTATGACTTTCTTGCGGGTTGCTTGCCCGGTGTTACCCTGTTTCCCCTGCCCCCCATGGTGAAGATGAGTGTGGGTTTGGTTGGGGGTTTAATGATTAAGGACTGGCTTACGATACAGACCCGATAAGAGGGGTAGATGGGGGATTTTCTTTTCTTCTCCTCCCCTTTCCCCATGGTTTGGGCTTGGGCAGTGGACTAAGTGTGATATTTAAAGGAACTAGGAACATTTGGACGGCGTTTTCTATGAAGATGGGTGGCATCGTGGGGGGGGGGGGGGGGGGGGGAGGGGGGGGGGTGGAGGGGTAATTATGAATAATGTATGATAGTTGAATTATGGGCGAAGGTGTGATAATGTGCTAAGTAACATGTTTTTGAATTTCGCAGGTTCTGCTGGAGTGGATGGGGGAGGGGAGAGGGCACGGGGGCGACCTTGAACAATGTGTGACATTTGAAAAATGGGGAAAGGTATTAATTAAGTAATAAGTAATATATAATTGAATTGTGCAAGATTTATTGGGTGTGGGGGAGGGGGGGGGATTTTTGAGGAGTAGCCAGAGTTAAAGCTAAGAATGAGGCATGGGTGTGGGGCGGGGGGGGGCGGGCCCGGGGGGGCCTCCGCTGACGGGGCGTCCTGAGGGGCCCCGCGTGGGCGGCGGCCCCCCCGGTACCCGTCTCCCCTAGGTGCCCTGGAAGGGTAATGGGCTGGGATGGGGGGAGGATCCCTATATTGTAATGCTTTGAAGATATGAAAACACATTTTCTGGTGGGGGGGAGAGATATCTGATGGGACTGGTAAAAGTTATAAAATCCTGCAATGATAATTGAGATAGGGGTGAGGGTGTTGATGATATGCTAAATAACATGTTTTTGAATTTTGCAGGTTTGGCTGGGGTGGGTGGGGGGAGGGGGATATGGGGGGGATTCTGAATAACACGCGATATTGGAAAAATGGTGAAAGATATTATGTATTTGAATTGTGTAAGATTCACTAGGGTGAATGAAGATGGAGATTGGGATGTAGTTGGAGTTGTAGTTAGAGTTTAAGTTATGGATGAAACACAGATATGGGGCTGGGGGGGGGGCGGGCCCTGGGGGGGCCCCTGCTGACGGGGGGCCCTGAGGGGCCCCGTGTGGGCGGGGGCCCCCCCGGCGCCCGCCTCCCCTTGATGCCGGGGAGGAGTGATGGGTTGGGGAGAGGGGGGAATTGATATATTGCTATGTTTTGTATATGTGAAAATTGAGGGGGGGGGGAGGGGGATGCTGGAGGGGCGGCCCGGAGGGCTAAGGAAGGGGTTAGGAGAACACACCCAGGAGAAGGCGTGACAGTTGTGGTGGGGGAGTGGAAGGAGCGGGGGGGGAGGGGGTTGCCGGGGAAAGAAGGGGGGGATCCTGGGGGCCGGGTGGGCGGATGGGGTTTTGTCTGCGCTGTGGTGCATTCTACGCTTCTCAAGAGCCCGAAGGAACGGGCGTTACAAGGGATTGGAGAATGATCCCGGGGGAGCCCCAAGAAAGATGGGTAGGTGGGGGGAGATGCCCATTGTATACATCAGGGGAGACCCCCAAGGGGCCCCAAGAGCCCTATGGGAGTTGGTGGAGGAATGAAAGGGAAAGGTATGAGAGGGTGTATGTCTTGTCTGTCTGGCTCTTTTTTTTCTGTTCACTGCTGGGGTGTAGTTGGTCTATGTCTCTGGTGGGGTTCCTTGGGGAAGGGATCACAGTGGTGTCGCTGCTCCTCGCCATCTCTCTCTCCCAGTTGCCCAGAGAAAGGGTTTGCTGGAGAATCTTGAGATGGGATAGGTTGACGGAAGATGGGAAGAAAAATGTAGGAACAAATTAAGTTTATATCGTTGAATGTCTGTGGCCTAAACATCCCAGAAAAAAGATCTTCACTTTTGCAGCTTCTGCATAGAGAGCACATTCAGATAGCCATGATACAGGAGTCACATTTTAAAGGGACTATTCACCCGAAATTAACCAATAATAGATATCCCACAGCTTACTACAGTAATGCCCCGGACTCTAAGACAAAAGGAGTGTTAATATTAATATCTAAAGAAGTTAAAATGCAGGAAATAGAGGTCCATAGGGATGGGAACGGTAGATACCTGTTCATAAAGGGGATATTTAACTCACAAAAGTTAACAATAGGTAATATTTATGCACCTAATACAGGTCAGCTCTCTTTTCTGAACGATATGTTGAGGTCCCTTGAAACATTTGCAGAGGGTTCCATAGTTCTGGCGGGGGACTATAACATGGTACTGGATCCATTGATAGATACATCCTCGGGGAGATCCAATCTCCCTTATGGAACAATACGAAAAATTAAGCAGCTTCTGAGTAAACATCAGCTCATGGACGTTTGGCGCCTCCAGCACCCTGGGGATAAAGAATATACATTTTACTCATCTCCCCACGGAACATACTCTAGATTAGATTTTTTTTTAGTATCCCATAATCTGCTATCATGTCCTGTGGGAACAGAGATTGGGATAACTACTATTTCAGACCATGCTTCAGTAGTATTCTGGTTAGGCAAGAAAACTCCTCAGGAAAGAACGTTCACATGGAGAATGAATGGATCACTGTTAAAAAGGAAAGAAATAGCGCAGAGGTTGAGTAGAGAAATTAGAGAATATTTTGAAGTAAATAATAACACAGTATCTTCACAGGTATTGGTATGGGAGGCTCATAAATGTGTGATGAGGGGAATATTAATACAGGAAGGAAGTAGGATTAAGAAGGAGAAAGAGATAGAAATAAGAGATAGCTTAAAAAGGATAGAGAGACTGGAGGCTGAACACAAAAGGGGGTTGGCTAGAGAGATATTAGAGGAGTTAACAGCTGAAAGAGAAAAATTAAAATCGATCCTATTTAGGAGAGCAAGGTATGCAGCACAGAGGTGTAACAGATTATATTACGAACACGGAAATAAGACAGGGAAACTATTGGCGCGTGCGTTAAAAAAACAGCAAACCGCCAATTTCATACCCTATATATGTGATGACAAAATAAAGAAACATTATAGGAGTGAATCTCAGGCGAGGGTATTCCGTGCATTCTATGAGAAACTCTATAATCTGAATGGAGGGGATGAAGAAGTAGGAAGGAAAACTAGAAGAGAAGCTGTACGGGAGTATGTAGAAAATGCAGGGCTGGGAAAGCTTACACAGGAGGAAATAGATAGAATGGAGGCCCCTATTACGCTTCAAGAACTAAGAGAAGTAGTAAAGAACATGCCTGGGGGGAAAGCCCCAGGCCCAGATGGCTTTGGGGTAGAGTATTTTAAGCAATATATCCATGACTTAGAGGGCCCATGGGTGGAGGCTTTGAATGCCCTGAGTGGAGAGGGGGAGAGATTTAGTAGAGACTCCTTAGAGTCTCATATTACCGTAATACATAAACTGGGTAAAGACCCGTCGGTTTGCTCTAGCTATAGACCAATATCATTGTTGAATGTGGATCTTAAAGTCTTTGCAAAGATTCTGTCCAGTAGAGTGTCCCCATGGCTTCATAAAATTATACAGACAGATCAGGTGGGGTTTGTCCCCAAGAGGGAGGCACGGGATAATACGTTGAGGACACTCAATGTCCTGCAGTGGATGGACTCCTCGACCGACCCTGTCGTATTGCTCTCCACGGATGCGGAGAAGGCATTTGACAGGGTCGGTTGGGAGAGTATTAGAGCAGTGATGCAGTCTATAGGGGTGGGGAAAAGAATGGCTTTATGGATAGGGTCGTTGTATAAAAATCCGACAGCAAGGGTGAAGGTGAATGGGGTTCTCTCAGAGCCATTTGTGATTTCAAATGGCACGCGTCAGGGGTGCCCTATGTCCCCTCTGATATTTGCATTGGCCTTGGAACCATTTCTAAATTATATAAGAAAGAACCCGGATATCGGGGGAATACGGATAGGACAGAGGGAACATCGAGTTGCGGCTTACGCAGATGACTTACTGTTCTATCTCAGAGTCCCTAGAGTATCATTACCAGTCCTGATGGCGGAGTTTAAGAAATTTGGGAGAATTTCTGATTTTAAAATAAACTGGGATAAATGTGAAGCCATGGGGATAAACATAAGTGATCAGGAGAAAGAATGTCTAAAGGAAAGCTTTCCGTTTAAGTGGGTTAAGGAAGCTATCACGTATCTGGGTACTAAGATTACGACAACGGTGGGAGGGTTATATAAGCTGAATTATGGGACACTCCTTGAGGCTATAAAAAAGGATCTCCTGGCATGGAGAAAGTTAAAACTCTCCATGTTAGGGAGAACTAATATACTAAAAATGAATGTGCTCCCTAGATTGCTTTATATATATCAGACAGTACCAATACCGGTACCAGAGATTTTCTTTAGGACATTAAAAAGAGAATTTACCACATTTATATGGAAAGATAAGCCCCCTAGAGTAAAGTACTTACTGGTGACCCAAAAGAAGGCCCATGGAGGATTAGCACTCCCGGACCCTAAAAAATATTATGAGGCTGCAATAGTGGCGAGGATTGTAGATTGGCATAAAAATGTACAACATAAACTATGGGTGGAATTGGATCAGAATATGGTCGATATCCCTTTACAATTGTCCCCATGGACTACACATACTTATAGGACTATACATTCGGCAGGAATATATGTGAATCACACGCTTAAAATCTTTAACAGTCTGAAAGTAAAGCATGAGTTGTCTCCATTGCCTTCCCCACTCATGCCGATAGTAGATAATGACAGGTTTATGCAGGGGGCCAGTGGAAAGCAGTATGCGAGATGGAGAGATTCAGGGGGGGTTAGAGCGGGGGACCTGAGGGAGGGGGGAGAGTGGAAACCCCTAGACACAATAAGAGAACAAAGGGGGCGAGAAGATTTAGACTGGTGGAGTTTTATGCAATTTAGGCAGTTTTTGCTATCGCAAGGACGAAAACAAGATTTTGACAGAGAGCTGACGCAATTTGAGCAACTCTGCAGATTAGAAGGAGATGGGAGAAGATCATTAGCTAGGATCTATGGAATAATAAACGATAAGAGAGATGTGGTTGAGCCTTACAGGAAGAAATGGCAAGATGAATTGAATCTCCAGTTTACAGATGCCCAATGGAATAAAGTAATAACATTCTCATATAAAACCTCAATATCGACCAGAATACAAGAAACAGGGTTTAAACTATTAACCAGGTGGCATCTCACCCCAGAAAGATTGGGGAATATGTACCCAGATTTTGACCCCAGGTGCTGGAGGTGCCAGACGGAGAGGGGTACCTACCTCCATATATTTTGGAGCTGCAATAGATTGGGTGGATTTTGGGGGGGAGTGAGGCGGCTGGGGGGAGAGATCCTAGGAGAGGACCTCCCTATGGCTCCAGCTTTCTTTCTACTGCATCATAATGATTGGGGCATCAGGAAATATAGACAATCTTTATGTAGCTATCTGATTAACGCTGCAAGAATACTTATCGGAAGGCATTGGAAAACACAGCAACCTCCCACTCTAACAGAGTGGTTAGGAGAAATAACTAGAATACAAAGACTGGAGGAATTAACAAAATACTTGGCGGGTAAAGAGGAACAGCATAAACTAACCTGGGAGAAATGGGAAGAGTTTAAACACACTGAAGAATATAAGAGGTTGTGTGGGGATGATGGGACACAGACATGATTAACGATTAATTATGGTTTTCGCTTGGAAGCCCTATTTGGAGAGGCGGTAAAATATGTGATGGGTAGGACTGCGGTAGAGGGGATGGAACGAGGAGCAGGGAAATGGGTGAAGGGTCTTGGAAGGGGTTCTTTCTATTCTCTATCGTTTTAGTTTCCTTCTTCTCTGGTTGTGATCGACTTTTTTATGTGGGCTGTGTGGGAGTCCTTGGGACTCATGGTGGAGAGGGGCAGGAAGTGCGATAAACGGGTTGGAAAACAGGAGGGAGAAGGTATACTGAGTGAGGATAATCTGCCAATACTGATTTAGATAGAGGTGTATTAGAAGTGTTTAATATAATCGTATGTAAAAAGAATAGGCGGATAAAGCAGGCCCCCATGTGTTCTTGAGAAGCGATATGTTTTATGTATTTAAAATAACCCGTCTGAGTTTTATGGGATATGATTGTATAATATGTTTGTAAAATCACTTTGAGAAATAAAGAATCTATAAAAAAAAAAAAAAAAAAAAAAAAGACAGATAGGAGAAACAGAATAGGAGTGAGAAGAAATATGGAGTTGAGCAGCCAGGTTCAGCATAACCATAGAGAGAAAGCATGCATGTCATGCGGCCCTCTACAGTGAAAAGTGTCATGGTCTCAACAGATTGTGGTTGAGGCTAGTTAAAGAGACACTGAAGTGGAAAAAAATGATATAATGAATTGGTTGTGTAGTACGGATAATTACTAGAACATTAGTAGCATAGAAAATATTCTCATATTTTTATTTTCAGTTATATAGTGTTTTTTTATAACATTGCATCATTCTCTAATATTTGCAGCTTACACACTATTCAGCATTCTAAATGATTTTACAGAGTAGGCCGGTAAACTATTGATCTGTTCTCTGCAGAGAAAAAGAAAATACAGTGTCTGACAGTTGAGCTAACAAGCTTCAGAAGACAGAGCTCTCTGTGACTTTGAAAGTTGTGGAGCTCAGTGGCTCTTTTGCATAGATAACAACTGGAGTTTCTTAACTCTTCCTGTACTGGAGACAATATTAGACTTATGTCTCTGCTCCTAATGTTTTATTTCTTAGCTGTACTACACATACAAATCATTTTATCAGAATTTTTTTCGCTTCAGTGTCTCTTTAATGGTTAAAATATAAATAAATATTTGAACAGACATGCTGAAGGACACAGGAGAAGCCCAGAGCTCCAGCGAGGGACCACACCGACTTCTAGGGGTTGGAAGAAGCCACAGGTAAGTAAAGCTGTATATTCTTATTTGACCTCAGATATCCTCACCTTAAAACCTGAGAGATAATATGACACAGCAGTTAAAAAATATTATAGTCTCAAATATAATGTTCTCTAAATGATAGTGTCCCTTATTATAAAATCCCCAATTACAGTAGCCTCAATTATGGACTCTATAATTTATAGCATCACCTGTTATAGAGCTCCCCATTAATGCTCCCCCTTGTAGTACTCCCCTTTACTGCCATCAATACCCTCTTCTAGTCCTCCCTCATTAAAGAGAGTCTGAAGCGAGAATAAATCTCGCTTCAGACCTCATAGATAGCAGGGGCGCGTGTGCCCCTGCTAAACCGCCGCTATCCCGCGGCTTAACGGGGGTCCCTGATCCCCCAAATCCCCTCGTTTCAGTGGGGGAGCGCTTCCTGGTTGGGGCAGGGCTAACCGCCGCAGCCCTGCCCCACGCGCGTCTGTCAGCGCGTATCTCCGCCTCTCCCCTGCCCCTCTCAGTCTTCCTTCACTGAGAGGGGCGGGGGAGAGGCGGCGATGCGCCGCTGATAGACGCGACTGGAGGCAGGGCTGCAGCCGTTAGCCCTGCCTCCAGGAGCGACCAAGTCTGCGACCAAGTGTCGCAGTGGGGGGTTTGGGGGTGAAGGGACCCCCGTTTAGCAGCGCTATAGCGGCGGTTTAGCAGGGGCACACATGCCCCTGCCAACTACGAGCTCTGAAGCGAGATTTATTCTCGCTTCAGAGTCTCTTTAAGGGCTTGCTCACACCTAGGGTGTTTTCGCTATTTTTCCAGCCCCGGCGATTTTCAAAATAGCCCTAAAAGCACTTGTGCAATGATTCCGTTCATATCAGTGCGTTTCATCTGCTTTCTGCTGACCAAAGCGATGCCTGCACCATTTCTGGGGCGCTTTTGCTATAATGGAAGGTATAGGAAAAGCACAAAATGCTCACGAAATCGCTTTTTGCCGCGATTGCATTCGTGCTTTCATGAGTAAATACATTGTATTTATTCATTTCCGGGTGAAAGAGTTCCCTTCCTGACTAATGTCAGGAAGTGAAAAAACAGAATCGCTCTGCAAAAGCCCTTAGAAAAGCATTTTACTAAAAATCGCAGTGCGCAGATAAGTACCAGGAGTGGGGAAAAAATCACTCACAAAATAGCAAAACGCTGGCCTCAGCGATTGCGATTTTAGATGTGAACAAAGCCCAATACCCTTGTTTTATGCTTCCCTTATAGTCATCCCCAAAAGTACCCCCCATGATTGCACTCCCTTTATAGTGCTCTCTTATTAGTATGCCAGCTATTAATCTCCCCTTATATAGTGCTTCACTTTACTGCCCCACTGCTTTCCTTTCTGTCCTCATTATTGGGCTCCTTTTACAGTGCTCCCCATCACTGCCCCGCTATTGTGTCTTATTTATAGTGCTCCCCAAATAGTGACCTAAACCCCACTATTGTGCCTCTCCCCATCTCATGCAGCCAGGGCAACAATGGGGCCCCAGGGCAAAATAAACCTGGGGGGCCCCCCAACAGATACCCCGGAGCAAAAATTGGCATTAAGAGACCTTTTTTGCAGCTGGTATAGTCAGGGTTTGAAGCCCCAATCAGTCGGAGCTCCACATTCTGGCTACCCCAGCCTGCATGGGGGACAAGGGGTTAAAAAGTTTCAGGAGGGGGGACCCCACATAATTAAAAAAAAAAATTCCCACACTCTAAACATGACAAAAAAACATTGGGAAAATATGAAAAAAATGCCAGGGATCTTCATACAGCCATGTTGCGGCTGTATAGCGATCCCTGGCCAAAGCACTGCGACTGCGTATGGACCCCCTGGAAACTCCGACAGGAAATGTATTGCTCTTTCTTTTGATACATGTAAAATTACACTACCGTAAGGTACTAAAAGTGACATTTACCGCATTTAAAAGTATACTTTTTTCCTTTGAAACTTTAAAATCGATTTTCTGAAAAACTATAAGGTCTTTTTGAAAAAAAAATTTCTTCTTATTCCCAATGATCTCCTTAACATATCCTGCAAATTTAGGGTTTCTAGAATTTAAGGTGGATTTTCTATTAACCATTAAAGTCGGCTGGTTTTTAAATGTGTATTTTTTTTTCTTTGAAACTTTAAAATCGATTTTCTCAAAAACTAGAAGGTCGATTTGAATTTTTTTTTCCTCTTGTAGCCACTGTGGGCCCCTACAAGCTCTGGGGCCCTAGGGCAGCTGCCTCCTTTGCCTCTATGGTAGCGCCGGCCCTGCATGCAGCACTTTTTCAGCAAATGGTGTCTAATACCTCTCACAACCATACTTCTCCAAAATCTGCTCTTATCCTTTACACAGCCCCCACCCTGCCTCATGTCATAAGATTATGATGTTGTAGAGAAAGTGCAAAGTCCAGATTATATTCTGCTACAAACTCTGTAAAGTGGGCGTGTGTGTGTGTGTGTGTGTGGGGGGGGGTGATCCCCAGTAAACCCTTACCCCCCCCCCCCCCTCCCCAAGAAAACAAAACAGCCAGGAATTCACCCCATTCATCGAATTCTAAAGATGCCACTGATCTTAATACTTCCAACATGGACACTAGGGCAAAATGTAATCTAAACATTATTTAATTAAGACTACATCTATAATCTCCCAAGAATTAGGATGGCTACTGGGTTTTAATGAAAGCAGAATAGATGAGGCTCAGTGCTGGTGTCTATTTCAGCAGTGTTTAGATAAACAGTGGCTCAGGATTATTGGAGCTTTGATGAGCGTTAGTAATTAAAGTGGGCTAGAGGTAGATTGAGGTAAGTATTATGCACAGATTCCTTGCTAGAAGGAGTCTGATATTCTGACAACCAGTGCAGAGTGCAATGACATTGAAGAACACTAGAGCCGAGAGGGATATGGAGGATGACATATTTATGTGCTTTTAAACAATGAAAATGCACTGGCTATCCTGCTGATCCTCTGCCTGCAATACTTTTAGCCATAAAACATGAACAAGCATGCAGGCCAGAGTTGCAACGACTTGGCGGGGGAATAGTATTTAACGCTGCCAGAGATTTGAGTGGCAGCGGGGTGAGCCGTCATTTCGCTCCCCCTGCGTCCAGCTCACCGGTGGCGTACATATACGTACGCAACAATGCTGCAGCCAGAGATCAGGACTGGCAGGCAATTGGTATTGTTTAAAAGGAAATAAATGCCTCCATATTGCTTTAAGATCAAGTGTACTTTTACTACTTAGCAGAGGTAAGAAAATATTTGAAAACCTAGATATCAGTTTCACCTCTGTGATAAACTTTTCTGATAGCTATTTAAGATCGGAATCCAACTTCTTATAACTGTTCATTAATGACAGATTTAAAAAAATAAATAAATGTATAATGAAATCAGTCTGTAGTGGATTTGCTTATAAAATGTATTTGTGCCTTTTCTGTGGGGTAATTTAGACGATTTTCATTTCATGTGGCATTTTGTTCTTTGAAATGTTGCCAGACAGAGCAGAGGAATAATTTGCAGTGAAGGGGTCCAGCGCAGTCTCTCTCTGTGCCCAGCATAACCCTATTTTGGTTTTGTGACAGATCAGACTCCACAAAATGTCAGTGTCACCTGAGGGGATACACAGTAATGAAAGCATGGACCAATGGAAGCTGCCAGACACCCGCTGCGTGGCATGTTATTGTGAGAAGATGTTAGCAGTTTGATGAATTAAATATCAATGTATCTGGTGTCGCTTATCCTTACTTCAGCATAGCAGCTCTTGATGAGGTGAGCCACAGCACACAGCATGGGGCAAAGTTAAAAGACAGATCACGGGATGCACACGGGGTCAGAGCACAGGAAACACCATCACAAAGCCAACGTCTCTTTTCTTGTGGGTGCAGCAGCAACCTTTTGTAACGTACTGTGCGCTTCTCTTGATAGCTTTGATTTCCTCTTTTCTTGCTGAAATTAGAGCCATTCACAATGACAGAAATGATTATAGGATAAATGTACGAAAGTGTTGTGTAACATACAATGAAAAATGCCAGGATTTCATCACCATCTTTATTCAGTTCATTTATTTATTTTTTAAGGTACTTTAAAAAGGCATTTTTTTACCTATACAAAAATGTAAGCAGCATCTTCTGTACTTGCAAATATAGAGTTTGCTGTAGATCCTGCACAAATGTGACTTGGTCATCACTGTGAGCATGGAAAATAAATATATACAGTGCTGCCCATAATTATTTATACACCTGGCAAATTTTGACTTAAAGTTTCTTTTATTCAACCAGCAAGTAATTTTTTGACAAGAAATGACATAGGTGTCTCCCAAAAGATAACAAAATTATGTACGAGAGGCATTATTGTGGGGAAAAAAACAAAACAAAAATATTTTTCAGCTTTTATTTACATTTGAGCAAAAAATGTCCAGTCCAAAATTATTCATACCCTTCACAAACTGTCACATTCTGTGGGAAAATCCAAGGTTCTATACCATTCCAAATAGTCCAATCTGTTCTAAAGCATCCTAATTACCCTGATTAATTGGGAAAAACTGTTTTAATCAACCCAAGACAACAGATGAAAAACAGCAGCTCTCTGCAGTTGGAGGGTTGTGGACAGTCATGGTTAAGACAAAGGAGCTCAGTGAGGACCTGAGGCTGCACATTGTGGCTGCTCACAAATCAGGAAAAGGCTACATGGCCATTTCTAAAGGTTTTCAAGTTCTAGTGGCTACAGTGCAAAGCCTTATTCAAAAATACAAGATGTTTTGCTGTGGAAAATTTCAGGGGTTGCGGTTGGAAGCCAAAAGTGACACCTGCGCTGGCCAGGGGTATAGTGAGAGAGGTGAAAAAGATTCCAAGGATCACCACCAAGGCCGTAATGGTGAATTTGGGCTCTGCTGGTGGCAATGTCTCAAGGCAGACAATCCAACGGACACTGCACACTGCTGGCTTCCACAGATGCAGACCAAGGAGGACACAACTTCTCCAGTTAAGGCAACACCACCCCCACTGTCAAACATGGTGGTAGGAACCTGCTTTTGGGTTGTTTTTTTCAGCCAATGGACCAAGGAACCTAATCACAGTAAAACAGCACCATGAAAAAAAGAGTAATACATGAGGATTCTCAATGACAACAACAGGTAGTCTGCAGATAAACTTGGCCTTAGCCACCAATGGACATTTAAGCATGACTATGACCCAAAACACAGTGCAAAAGGGGTGAGGAAGTGGTTAGCAGACAACAACATTAACACTTTGGAGTGGCCCAGCCAGAGTCCTGACTTGAATCCATTGAGAATCTGTAAAGGGAGCTAAAGTTCAGAGTGATGGCATGAAGACCCTCCAACCTGAAAGATGTGAAGCTCATTGCTAAATATGAATGGATAAAAATACCTGTGGAGACATGCAAAAAGCTGATCTGCAATTCTAGGAAGCGTTTGATTGCTGTAATAGCTAATAAAGGCTTTTCTATTGATTATGGAGAAAAGTATGAATAATTTTGGACTGGGCACTTTTTGCTCATATGTAAATGAAAGCTGAGAATTGTTTTTTTCTCCCACACTGATTCCTCTTGTACATCTTATTATCTTTTGGGAGACACCTATGTCATCAATTTCCTTCAAACAAATTACTTGCTGGTTGAATAAAAGTGACTTTGTAAAAATTTGCCAGGGGTATGAATAATTATGGGCAGCACTGTATGTATATATATATATATATATATATATATATATATATATATATATATATATATATATATATATACACACCACACTGTATATATCATATGGGGGAAAAAAGCAGTATAAAAATGTTGTTATATATACGCAATTTTGGATTCTCTGGTTGCTGGTGGAGAATAATAATCTTTTTTCAGTCAATGAATGTAGGTTAGTCCATTGTGGAAGAGACTTTGGTGCAAGCTCCTACCTGGCTGAGTAGTGACAGGATAGTCACGAGGACGGAGGGCAGAGGTCTGGACAGTTGGAGAGCATTGGACAGTCATAAACCAAGTAGAGGTCACAGTCAGGGCTTGCAGCAACTAACTCACAGTATGCTTGACAAGGGTCGAGGTAGCATGCAAGCAGACCATTATCATAAACAGACCAGGCTATATAACATGTGGTCATACAAGTGAAGATTTTACTAGATAAGGTCAAGACAAGACAGGTAAGAAATGTGAACATCTACATAGTGCGAGTTCGTTGGGGTCAGTAGGCTGTAGGCTGAGGGGGGGCCAAGGAGAAGGGGAAAGCGGTGGGCATGAGGAGAGGCTGCTTCCCTTATTGTTACGCCAGTGATGCTCATTCAGATTCTGTGGAATTGAAATTTCCGATCGAAAATCGGCATTTCCATTCCAATCAGAACTTGGAAGATGGAAATCGGAATCCCGCGGAAATCCAATTTACCAAACAGTAGTTTTAGCCCAATCACAGAACTCGGAAGCATTGGACCACACAGAGAATGCAGAATTCCATTTTTTTCTTTTCCGATTTCCTGGTTTCCGATTTTGTCAATATTTTGTATTCTCTGATGCAAAAATTGACAAATAAAATACTCCTCGGAAAAAATGTTAAATCCAAAAAAACAGGAAATCAGAAATCGTAGAAAAATGGAAAATCAAAAATTGGCAGAAATCAGAATTTACCCAGGATCAGAAATGCGCATTTCTGACCATCCCTAATTGTATCTGCCTTTTTGTTTCAGCCTTCAGTCTGCTATGACTTTCTTCTCAATTATATTTAAGCTCCAGAGGCTTCCCACTCCCAAGGTAAGTACCTGATTTTTTTCTTTTTTCCTAACTTGCAGGTTTACATTAAGGATGGAGAGCAGGAATGCCCACATTATAATTTAAGGACCATATCAATGTAGTCGTTCGTGGCACCAGGGCAGCAGAGCGGGGAGGCTGCAGACATTGCTTCTGCCAGCACCCGCTCTGCAAGAACGGCAGGATTCCCCTGCCGCGACGAACGACTCCGGGGGGACACGCGTGTCCCCGCCGGCTGCCCATAGAAGAGCGAGAGAGGCGGGGGGGGGGGGGGGAGGAGAGAGAGGCGCAGAGAAAAGGCCGGCGGCTTGAATTGTTACATTGCCGCCGGCTGAATTGCAATAAATTCACTAAGTTGTGATACGTTTGGCCGCTGCGCTGCGGCCAGAAGATACATTAACCTGAGAGGAATCAATCCATTTCTAACATTGGCCGCAGCGCAGCGGCCACTTCGCGCATTGGCCGGCCAGAACCCGAAGTGGCCGGCCAGAACTAGAAGTGGCCAAGCTTCGGGTTCTGGCCGTAACATATACATCCTTTCCATAGAGTCCTTTTGTAAAGAATAAGGGAGACGCTATGAATACTCCTTGAGGAGAAGGACTAGTCTAAAACCGGTCAGATCTTTCAGATATTTTCTGCCAGTGGTGTACCTACCGGGGATGCAACCCCATCGGCTGCAGGGGGCCCGGGGGCCGTCTGGGGCCCGCCAGCCATGTGCGGGGGAAGCGCTGCCGTCTCCCGATTGTGGGACCATCCAGCCGGGTGTGGAACTGGCCGCAGCGTCTAATAGACGCCGGGCCAGTTCATTGCCCGCAGCCCGCAGTCTACCGGGAGGCAGAGCAGGGCTATGGCAAGATGGCTGCCGAAGCCCTGCTGTGGAGACTATTTGTGTCTCCAGTACAGGGCTTAGGGAGCCATCTTGCCGTAGCCGTGCACTCTGCCTGTCAGCGCAGGAGTCGGGAGATGTGCTGCAGGAGGATCGTCGGGGAGCTGCACGCCAGATGCCGGTAGAGGAGACTTCTGCCAGGTGAGTGAATTGTTAATTTTTCCACAGGTGCAATTGTTTTTTCTGGTTCCTGCTGCCCACATTACGATTTTCTGGTAACTGCTGCCCACATTGCAATTTTCTAGTAACTGCTGCCCACATTGCGATTTTCTGGTAACTGCTGCCCACTGTACGATTTTCTGGTGACTGCTTCCCACATTGCGATTTTCTGGTGTATGCTGCCCACATTACGATTTTCTGGTAACTGCTGGCCATATTGCGACCTTCTGGTAACTGCTGCCCACATTGCGATTTTCTGGTAACTGCTGCCCACATTGTGATTTTCTGGTGTCTGCTGCCCACATTGCGATTTTCTGGTAACTGCTGCCCACATTGCGATTTTCTGGTAACTGCTGCCCATATTGCGATTTTCTGGTAGCTGCTGCCCATATTGCGATTTTCTGGTGCCTGCTGCCCACATTGCGATTTCTGGTGACTGCTCCCCACATTGCGATTTTCTGGTGACTGCTGCCCACATTGCGATTTTCTGGTGACTGCTGCCCACATTGCGATTTTCTGGTGACTGCTGCCCACTTTACGATTATTTTCTGATGACTGCTGGCTGCTGCCCACATTACGATTATTTTCTGATGACTGCAGTCCACATTACGATTATTTTATGGTGACTGCTGCACACTTTACGATTATTTTATGGGGAAATGTTGCTCACTTTACGATTATTTTATAGGGAAATGCTGCCCAATTTGCAATTAATCTCTGGTGAAATGCTGCCCAATTTACGATTAATTTCTGGTGAAATGCTGCCCAATTTATGATTAATTTCTGGGGAAATGCTGCCCACTTTACGATTATTTTATGGTAAAACATTGCTGCATTAGGATTATTTTATAGTGAAACGCTGCCCCATTACGATTATTTGGCGCCAATGGGGGGGGGCCATCCTCATTTTCGCAGGGGGGCCCAGTGATTTCTAGTTACGCCCCTGTTCGCTGCCTATTGTAAGTGACTGGAACACAGGAGAAAAGTAATATTATATTTTGGGAGAAGTAGTGTACTTTAAGTATTGTGCGCATGTATTTTACATTTCTAAATCAAAATCAGTTTGGGGTTGAACATTTTTTAAATTTAAATATTTAAGCAGTTGACGTTGTACTCACAATGTAACAGCTTATTTACACAGCACATGGCATACATTAGTTGTGATTACCTCTACAAAATACAGCATGTAAAAGCTGGCACACCTGGGACCTGGAAGTAAACCGAAGCCAGTTTTGTTTGTAAGCAGCCTTCCTTGTGCTTCACAGCTACAATAGGTAAATGTGCAGCTCTATAGGTAAAAAACCTTTTTCACAGTATGCAATTTACCTGATCTCTTGTGTTACTCTCTTTGACCTTGAAGTACGAAATGCAGATTTACACTATTTACTGAAAACGTAAATTCCTCCTTAACCTTTTCAGGACCGCCTCTATGAGATCCTACGCCGCACTTGTGGCTGTTCTAGCCTGATGCGGCGTAGGATCTACGCCGGCCCGCAGTTTCCGCTCCCGACGCGATCGTGCGCACCCGGAGGGGGAGATTAAGCTGTCATATGACAGCCGACATCTCCCCCGTGTGATCAGCAGCCATCGCGTATGGCTGCTGATCACATGATCACTACGATCGCCGTCGGATCGTAGTGATCAGTTTGACAGCTGCGGCGGCAGGGGGGGGGGAGAAGAAGATCCACTCACCTCCCTGCCGTTCCAGCGACGATCAGCGCTCCCCTCCGCTCTGGCCGGCATCTCCGCTCCATCTGACGTCAGCGCCGGGTCCCGGCTTGATGACGTCATCAAGCCGCGACCCGGAACTGATTGTCAGACAAAATGGAGATGCCGGCCGGAGAAGAGGGTCCCGTGCGGCTCATCGCTGGAGCCTGGAAGGTAAGTGAAGGCTGCTGGCAAAAGAGGGGGCACAGGCCACCATGGGGGGACACCAATCCATCCAGCCACACATGGGATCCGGCCGCCTGACCCCCCCCCAAACGCGCGCACCCATCTCCCGCGCAAAATGCCTTGGTCCTTAAGGGGGGGTAGGCGGCCGGTCCCGAAAAGGTTAAACAAGCACATCAGGTTGAGTCTCACTTATCAAATACTTTAATATAAACCAATAAAATATTCATTTTTTTATGTTAATGTTACAGCAATGGGTGGTTTAAAGTGGATCCTTCAAAGTAGGATTTCCTACAGCATTTCCTTTAAAGGGACTCTGAGGAGTAAAAATAAATGAAATTGGTACTCACCTGGGGCTTTCTCCAGCCCACCGTAGGTCGGGAGGTCCCTCGGTGTCCTCCTGGCTCTTCTCCCGGGCCCTCCGCTGCATATCGCACCGGGGACTGGTCGGGCTCTCACCTCCTGAACGTGACGCTCTTTCTCGTTACGCCGGCCGCTGTGCGTCATCACGGCGGCTGGCGTGACTGTATTGCGCATGCATGCTGGTTTCGCGCATGCGCAATACTGTCATGCTGGCTGCCGTGATGACGCGCAGCGGCCGGCGTGAAGACGCGCAGCGTCACCGATGAGGAAGAAGCTCGACACCCGGCCTGGGTTTCGCCCGTGCGGTATGCAGTGGAGGGACCGGGAGAAGAGCCAGGAGGACCCCGAGGGACCTCTCGCCCTATGGTGGGCTGGAGAAAGCCCCAGGTGAGTACCAATTTCATTTATTTTTACTCCTCAGAGTCCCTTTAACCACTTC
The DNA here is from genome assembly GCF_040937935.1 of Hyperolius riggenbachi. NCBI lineage: Eukaryota > Metazoa > Chordata > Amphibia > Anura > Hyperoliidae > Hyperolius > Hyperolius riggenbachi. Next base: position 348,564,137 of record NC_090648.1, read on the forward strand.
CTGCAGAATGGGCGTTTATAAACTTCTATTTGTGCAATTCTGGTGTGCATTAGCCCTGACAAAAATTTCTCCAAACAGGTATTTAAAATGAATGATTTTAGAAAGTGATTGTTTCTTATCTCTGATACAACACTCAAGTTCCTGCAACTAAAGATAGCCACTAACCATACAATCTTATCTGATTTTACCAAATATATGTAGTAGAACAGCTATTTGACTGAATATACTTTGAATAATGTCTTTATATGGCCCCTCATAGTACATAAATGGGGTGAGAATGAACAGTATTGTACAATTAAAGCGGATCCAAGATGAAAAACTAACTATAACAAGTAACTTGTCTATATATCTTATGTAAAGTTTAGATGGTTTACACAGCAAATCTAGCTGCAAACAGTTTTAATAGAATATGATTATGGTTTCCCTCTACTCTGAAAGAAGCAATCGTCAGGCCTCTACTCAAGAAACCATCCTTAGACCCAGATGCTCTAAACAGCTACAGACCTGTCTCAAACCTCCCCTTTCTGGGAAAAGTTATTGAAAAGGCTGTCTACTTCCAACTTGAAGCCAGGCTCTCCAGAAACAACATCCTTGACCCTCTTCAATCTGGTTTCAGGAAATATCACAGTTGTGAAACAGCCCTCACCCAGATTTGCAATGATCTGCTCATTGCAAGAGACAAGGGTCAATGTTCCATCCTGATTTTGCTCGACCTCTCAGCGGCTTTTGACACAGTCGATCATGAAATCTTACTCAACAGGCTACAAGAGTACTGTGGCATAGATGGCATTGTTCTCCGGTGGTTCAACTCCTTCCTGGCTGGCAGAACACAAAGGGTAGCCTTAGGGCCCTTCCTCTCCAACCCTGTACCACTAAAATACGGTGTACCTCAGGGTGCAATATTATCCCCTTTACTGTTCACCATATACATGCTGCCACTTGGAGAAATCATACAAAAACATGGCCTGACATATCATTGCTATGCTGATGACACCCAGCTATATTTGTCATTCAAACCTGATGTCACAGACCCTACTCCACAAATAAACGCATGCTTAGCTGAGCTTCAGGAGTGGATGAATAATAATTGGCTAAAACTTAATGCTGACAAAACTGAGGTTCTTGGTATCGAGGGCCAGGGCTCAACAGCAAAGCAGCTCCAGTCTCAACCAACACCGCTAAGGATAGGGAGCTCAGACCTGAACAACTCAGACTGTGTGCGCAGCCTGGGAGTACTGATTGATGGGAAATTAAGCTTCAGGAATCAAATCTCAGCTGTTGTGAAACATTCCTTCTTTCACCTAAGGAATATTGCAAGGATTAAACACCTAATTCCTTCAGAGGATCTTCCAACCCTAGTTCATGCCTTCGTCACATCAAGGTTAGACTACTGCAACGTCCTCTACACAGGCCTGCATAAGAAAGACTTACGCCGCCTGCAATTAGTACAGAATGCCGCCGCAAGGCTGTTAACGAGCCAACCCCGCCATTGCCACATAACACCAACCCTGAGCTCACTCCACTGGCTACCGATAAAATGGAGAATTCTGTTTAAGATTGGCTTACTGACATTCAAATCCTTGCACAATCTGGGCCCTGGATACCTGAAGGACTTGTTGCAACTACATCACACCCCCCACAATCTTAGATCAAAAGGACGTAACACCTTGGTCACCCCCAGAGTCCACCTCAAAACCTTTGGAGACAGAGCCTTTTGTCATGCTGCCCCTACACTTTGGAACTCCCTGCCACACCCAATCAGGACAGCCCCATCCCTGGAAGCATTTAAGTCTAAACTGAAAACCTACCTTTTCAGTCTGGCATTCATGAACATCTGACTATCTCCTCTGTAACACAACCCAGCCTGAAACCCTGTATTAATCTGAGACACAGCTATGCGCTTTGAGTCCTATGGGAGAAAAGCGCTTTACAAATGTTATTGTATTGTATTATTGTATTGTATTATTTATTACTGTGATACAATGACAGCGGCCATGTTGTTTGTAAACATTACACAGAGGCAGGCTTATCTGTATCTTAAGCCATCAGCCTAATCCCCTGTCCTCCTCCCTCCTCCCCTCTGCCTCTGAAATCAATGGCTAGTAACACCTCCCCCTCCTCCTGCCCAGACTGAGCTCCCATGAGCCTTTGCTACTGCCTTGGCTCTCTGAAAACCTGTGGGCGTGGCTTTTTTAGTTTATAGGGAATTGGAGTACTAAAACAAAAACAAAAAAGTATTTGGCTTGAGGAATGCCCTATAAACAATAGGAAAGGAACACAATTATGCAATGTGTAAAAGTTCACCTCGGATCCACTTTAAGACTGTATTATTATTTCTTTGGTTTAAGGGGCAACCATATTGACATATTGTAGAATGTATTACATTACTCAGGATATCGTATTTTTTTTTCTTATTAAAAGCTTTATTAAACAAATAGTCAAATACAAAAATAGCGAGTCAAATAACTTATCTAATACAATAGGATGATTTTTATGTATAATCCAATTAACACACACTACTAAAGAAAAAATAAAAACAAAAAAGGAACACCTAGAGAGCATGATCCAGATAGCTGGACCGTTCAACCTGGGAAATGGGGCACGAGGTACCTCCAACTGAGATCCCAGGGATCAGTCCGTCCCTCAAGTCTTTGAGTCTTTGATATAGTGCAGATTGCTCTCCCTACCTCATACAAAAAGAAAAAGAAAAGAAAAAGAAAAACAATCAGAACCACTGAACATTGCTGCATGTAACATCCAAATACAGGAGTCCTGAGTTTCCTAAATTTTTGTATTCAAGTAAAATCTATATGCACACCTTTCCAGGGGAAACTAAAAACGTCTATAAGCCCTCCAAGATTCCCAAATACGATCAAATTTTGTAATATTTTCAATACTATAGTAGTCAGAGGTAGTGTTGGGCGAACATCTAGATGTTCGGGTTCGGGCCGAACAGGCCGAACATGGCCGCGATGTTCGGGTGTTCGACCCGAACTCCGAACATAATGGAAGTCAATGGGGACCCGAACTTTTGTGGTTTGTAAAGCCTCCTTACATGCTACATACCCCAAATTTACAGGGTATGTGCACCTTGGGAGTGGGTACAAGAGGAAAAAAAAATTAGCAAAAAGAGCTTATAGTTTTTGAGAAAATCGATTTTAAAGTTTCAAAGGGAAAACTGTCTTTTAAATGCGGGAAATGTCTGTTTTCTTTGCACAGGTAACATGTTTTTTGTCGGCATGCAGTCATAAATGTAATACATATAAGAGGTTCCAGGAAAAGGTACCGGTAACGCTAACCCAGCAGCAGCACACGTGATGGAACAGGAGGAGGCGCAGGAGGAGAAGACCACGCTTTGTGAGACACAACAACCCAGGCCTTGCATGAGGGCAAGAAGCGTGCGGATAGCATGCTTTGTACCGCCATGCAGTCATAAATGTAATAAAGATAAGTGGTTCAATAAACAGGGACCACGCGGCAACGCTAACCCAGCAGCAGCAGACGTGATGGAACAGGAGCAGGCGCAGGAGGAGAAGGCCACGCTTTGTGAGACACAACAACCCAGGCCTTGCATGAGGGCAAGAAGCGTGCGGATAGCATGCTTTGTACCGCCATGCAGTCATAAATGTAATAAAGATAAGTGGTTCAATAAACAGGGACCACGCGGCAACGCTAACCCAGCAGCAGCAGACGTGATGGAACAGGAGCAGGCGCAGGAGGAGAAGGCCACGGTTTTTGAGACACAACAACCTAGGCCTTGCATGAGGACAAAAAGCGTGCGGATATAGCAGCAATGCTTTTTGCCGCCATGCAGTCATAAATGTAATACAGATGAGAGGTTCAATAAACAGGGACCGGAAATGCTACACCATCCCAGATGTTCATTGGTCATGTTACTTGGTTGGGGTCCTGGAGTGTTGCGTAGTCATTTCCAATCCAGGATTGATTCATTTTAATTTGAGTCAGACGGTCTGCATTTTCTGTGGAGAGGCGGATACGCCGATCTGTGATGATGCCTCCGGCAGCACTGAAACAACGTTCCGACATAACGCTGGCTGCCGGGCAAGCCAGCACCTCTATTGCGTACATTGCCAGTTCGTGCCAGGTGTCTAGCTTCGATACCCAATAGTTGAAGGGTGCAGATGGATTGTTCGACACAGCTACGTCATCTGACATGTAGTCCTTGACCATCTTCTCCAGGCGATCGGTGTTGGAGGTGGATCTGCACGCTTGCTGTTCAGTGGGCTGCTGCTGCATGGGTGTCAGAAAATTTTCCCACTCCAAGGACACTGCCGATACCATTCCCTTTTGGGCACTAGCTGCGGCTTGCGTTGTTTGCTGCCCTCCTGGTCGTCCTGGGTTTGCGGAAGTCAGTCTGTCTGCGTACAACTGGCTAGAGGAGGGGGAGGATGTCAATCTCCTCTCTAAAGTCTCCACAAGGGCCTGCTGGTATTCTTCCATTTTGACCTGTCTGACTCTTTCTTCAAGCAGTTTTGGAACATTGTGTTTGTACCGTGGATCCAGAAGGGTATAAACCCAGTAATTGGTGTTGTCCAGAATGCGCACAATGCGTGGGTCACGTTCAATGCAGTCTAGCATGAATTGAGCCATGTGTGCCAGAGTCCTACCAGAATCCTCATCATCCTCTTGTGAGCGTTGTGATAGTTGTTGTGATGCATCATAGTCGTCACCTTCCTCCTGGTCTGCTTCTGCTGACCATTCGCGTTGAATTGTGGAAGTCCAACGTGCACCGCTCTGGCCCTCGTCAGTGGTGGCATGAAATTCCTGCTCCAACTCCAGCTGTTCCTCCTCCTCTTCTTCGTCATAGCTGCTGGGGCCAGCGTTCCCTGAGGCGGATGGCCTGATGTTGGTACCATCACGCTGATCGTTTTCTCCTTCAGATTCCCCCAGTTGCATCATGACAGCTGTTTCCTTGATTTTCAACATTGACCTCTTCAGTAAACACAGCAGTGGTATGGTAATGCTGACTGAAGAGTTGTCACTGCTCACAAGCAACGTGGATTGCTCAAAATTTTGGAGGACTTGGCAGAGGTCCAACATGTTGGCCCAATCGGATCCACAGAAGCTTGGCAGCTGTCCGGATGCGCCTCGGTACTGCGCCGTCATGTACTGGACCACTGCACTCTTCTGCTCACAAAAGCGTGCTAGCATGTGCAGCGTAGAATTCCAGCGCGTAGGGACATCACACAGCAAGCGATGGTGGGGGAGATTGAAGCGCTCCTGCATCTTGGCGAGTGCCCCCGAAGCAGTACTGGAATTTCTACAATGTTTGGCCACTCGACGCACCTTCAACAGAAGATCGGCCACGCCTGGGTATGTCCTCAGGAACCGCTGAACTACTAGGTTCATCACGTGCGCCAGGCAAGGGATGTGTGTCAGCTTAGCCAACCTTAAAGCGCGAATGAGATTACTCCCATTATCACACACAACCATGCCCGGTTTCAAGTCCAGCGGTGCCAGCCACAAATCCGTCTGTTCCTTTATTCCCTTCCAAATTTCCTCCCCTGTGTGCTGCTTATCCCCAAGGCAGATCAGCTTCAGCAACGCTTGCTGACGCATGCCAACAGCTGTGCTGCACTGCTTCCACGATCCTACTGCTGCTGGGTTAGCGTTTCCGGATGAGGTACAGCTTTGAGATGCGTTGGAGGAGAAGGAGTCAGAGAGGTAGGTGCTGCTGTTGTTATCCAGTGGGAGGGACGGCGGTGCAGCTGTTTGCGGCGTGGGCAACACCCGCGCTGTAGCAGGTGAGGAATCGCTGCCAGGCTCCACAAGGTTCACCCAGTGCGCGGTAAGGGAGATGTATCGACCCTGGCCGAATGCACTCGTCCAAGTGTCAGTGGTGAGGTGAACCTTGCAGGCAACGGCATTCTTCAAGCTTCGGGTTATTTTGCTGACCACGTGCTCATGCAACTCAGGCACTGCAGAGCGCGCAAAGTGGTAGCGGCTGGGAACCACGTAACGTGGGATGGCCACTGACATCATGCCCTTGAAGCTGTTTGTCTCCACCACTCGATATGGCAGCATTTCGCAGGCCAGAAGCTTGGCTATGCTGGCTGTTACTGCCACGGCCCGGGGGTCATTTGCTGGCAATTTCCTCTTGCGCTCAAACATCTCCGACACAGACAACTGAACCGTAGCGCTGCACACGGAAGGGCTGTTGGTTGTTGTGTTTGATGAACACTGGGAGACCTCAAGAGCACTACTCCGGAAAGTGACAGTGTCAGCGTCGTCTGATGTTTGTGAATGTTGTGAACCACGCAATGGCTGGGCTACTGCTGCTGCTGAGGCGGGTCTGGTGGTGAGTCTGGTGAACCCAAGGGAGGCAGTGTTGCTGGTACCCTGTCCTGCCGCGTTTGCCCACAGAGTGGGATGTTTGGATAGCATGTGGCGGCTCATGCTGGTGGTGGAGAGGTTGTTAATACTTTTCCCCCTGCTCAGGCGAGTCTTGCACACCTTGCAAATCGCCATGGTAACATCCTCAGTGCAGTCTTCAAAGAAAGCCCAGACTTTGGAGCACCTGCCTCCTTGCTGGCGATTTCTGTTTCCTCCTCTTTTGCCTCTCACTCTAACTTCCACGCTTGTGGTGCCTGAAATTGCGCGCCGCCTACCTTGTGGCACAAGGCGAACTCGTGCAGCAGTGGGTTCTTCAACAGACTCATCTGTGCTGCTGCTACGACGGCGATGTTCTCGTTCACAAATAAAATCTGGGTCTCTGTCCACATTGTCCATACCCTCCTCTTCCATCTCCTCAAACTCGTCATATGTCATTGTGGGGGGCCGCCGCCGTGGAGTAGAGCTCCCCAGAACAACCTCTGCGCAGCTCACTCCAACGTCGTCTTCCAGATCTTGTCGGCCGACCTCCTGCAATTGCAACCCCTCCTGCCCAACTTGCTCTGGGATTTGGGTTTCCGAGTCCTCCTCGGACTCGCCTTGTATTTCAGTGCGCGGTGCATTTCCCACAGTTAATGGTTGTGAATCCGGGCACAACATTTCTGGCTGTTCCTCCATTGACCTTTCATAGGTGGAAGTTTGTTGGGCTGGGAATAGCTCCTGCGAATACCCCATTGTGTCCTGAGGTAATTCATAGGACTGGTTATCTGGCAGTTGTGTGCGTGGTGTCGCTGCCGGTTGTGTCAGCTTTGTGCCCACTGGCTCCTTGTAACTGGCTGAGGACTCGGACCTCGTGCGTGATGTGCTGGTGCTGCTTAACCCACTGCTGGACGCTTGAGAGGTCATCCAAGTAATTATCTGGTCCTGTTCTTTTGGATTTGTGAGGGTTGTTGTCCTGGACAACATGGGCGGTATTGAGTGGGTTTTCTTGGGTGCTCCCCTGTGGCCTGTACGTGAACCGTCAGGGGAAACACCTCTTCCCTTGCCCCTTCCTCTTTCACCGGATTTCTTCCTCATTTCACTTATCCTTACAGTACACGCTGACTGGCAGCAGTACAGTGGCAGTACAGAAATGCTATACAGTACCACTATTCCCAGCAGCGACACAGAGCACAATGCTATACAGTGGCGGGTGAGCAGTGTACTACTGTTCCCAGGCCCAGCAGACACAGAGTGGAAGTAAACACAATGCTATATAGTCTGGCTGAGCGGTGTACACAGAGTGGCAGTACACACAATGCTATATAGTCTGGCTAAGCCGTGTACACAGAGTGTCAGAAAACACAATGCTATATATAGCGTGGCTGAGCGAGGTGCACAGTGGCAGTACACACAATGCTATATTAGTCAGGCTAAGCCGTGTACACAGAGTGTCAGAAAGCACAATGCTATATATAGCGTGGCTGAGCGAGGTGCACAGTGGCAGTACACACAATGCTATATAGTCAGGCTAAGCCGTGTACACAGAGTGTCAGAAAACACAATGCTATATATAGCGTGGCTGAGCGAGGTGCACAGTGGCAGTACACACAATGCTTTATAGTCAGGCTGAGCCGTGTACACAGAGTGTCAGTAAACAATGGTATATAGTCTGGCTGAGCGGTGTACACAGAGTGTCAGTAAACAACGGTATATAGTCTGGCTGAGCGGTGTACACAGAGTGGCAGTAAACACAATGCTATATATAGCGTGGCTGAGCGAGGTGCACAGTGGCATTACACACAATGCTATATTAGTCAGGCTAAGCCGTGTACACAGAGTGTCAGAAAACACAATGCTATATATAGCGTGGCTGAGCGAGGTGCACAGTGGCAGTACACACAATGCTTTATAGTCAGGCTGAGCCGTGTACACAGAGTGTCAGTAAACAATGGTATATAGTCTGGCTGAGCGGTGTACACAGAGTGTCAGTAAACAACGGTATATAGTCTGGCTGAGCGGTGTACACAGAGTGGCAGTAAACACAATGCTATATATAGCGTGGCTGAGCGAGGTGCACAGTGGCAGTACACACAATGCTATATAGCCAGGCTAAGCCGTGTACACAGAGTGTCAGAAAACACAATGCTATATATAGCGTGGCTGAGCGAAGTGCACAGTGGCAGTACACACAATGCTTTATAGTCAGGCTGAGCCGTGTACACAGAGTGTCAGTAAACAATGGTATATAGTCTGGCTGAGCGGTGTACACAGAGTGTCAGTAAACAACGGTATATAGTCTGGCTGAGCGGTGTACACAGAGTAGCAGTAAACACAATGCTATATATAGCGTGGCTGAGCGAGGTGCACAGTGGCAGTACACACAATGCTATAGAGCCAGGCTAAGCCGTGTACACAGAGTGTCAGAAAACACAATGCTATATATAGCGTGGCTGAGCGAGGTGCACAGTGGCAGTACACACAATGCTATATTAGTCAGGCTAAGCCGTGTACACAGAGTGTCAGAAAACACAATGCTATATATAGCGTGGCTGAGCGAGGTGCACAGTGGCAGTACACACAATGCTATATATAGCGTGGCTGAGCGAGGTGCACAGTGGCAGTACACACAATGCTATATATAGCGTGGCTGAGCGAGGTGCACAGTGGCAGTACACACAATGCTATATTAGTCAGGCTAAGCCGTGTACACAGAGTGTCAGAAAACACAATGCTATATATATAGCGTGGCTGAGCGAGGTGCACAGTGGCAGTACACACAATGCTATATATAGCGTGGCTGAGCGAGGTGCACAGTGGCAGTACACACAATGCTATATATAGCGTGGCTGAGCGAGGTGCACAGTGGCAGTACACACAATGCTATATATAGCTGTAATGAGGCAACAGCAGGCTGAACGCGGACGTGTGTCCGCGTCCGCATCAGCAGCGCAACCGCCCGCATGGCCGCATGCGGAACGCGGAGAAACGTCCACGTCCGCAGCGGTAGCACGATCCACCGTTCAGTCGCAGACCTCTCAGCGTACTCCACGTCGAGGCTGCACTCCTGGAACACCTTCACAGGCCTCATGGCATGCTGCTCGCCGAGACACCTCTCATGACAGTCTGGACCCCGTAGGGGCCGCGCGTGTGTGCAGTAGAGCCTTTTATACTCTTAGAAAGAGAGTCAGCTGACCAGCTGGTCAGCTGACCTCAGCAAGGTCCTTGAGCTGTGCTGCAAGGTCCTTGAGCCACGTTGTGATTGGTTGAATGGCTGGGCGGGCTGTTTGGGTCCAGCACAGTATAAAAGCAGGCATTCTGTCAGTTGCAAGTTGTCTGCAGTCAGCGAATACTTGTGTGTTAGCACTCAGACCCTAGTCAGATCCCAAAGTGTGCTAGAACCAGCTGGAGCTGGGGATCCACACTTAGCCAGATTCTGTTGATAGCCTAAAGTACTATTGCATTATATTGTGTATGACCTTTTGCCTGTTACCTCTTTATCCTCTTGCCTCCTGATTTTGTACTTCGCCAGCCCGTACCGTTACCGACTATTGGCTTGGCTTCTGACTTTCCTTGTGTTTCTCGATTCTGTACCTCTGCTCATCTGATTTCCCGTTGCTGACCTTGGCTTGACCTCTGATCTTGATTTCTGTCTGTCGATTCGGTACTTCTTTGCCAGTTCTGATACCGAACCGTTTTTCCGTTTGACTTTGCCCCCTTTAGTGGGTTTTCCACTAAAGGGTTAACTCTGCTGAGTTCTTCTTGCGGGGAACTCAGTAACTCCTCAGCATATCATTACTGTTGAGGAACGCAATTCTGCGTTCTTATCCTAGTCGCAGAATCGCACACACTGCCCTTCCTTCCAGAGGTCTCCATCCCTCTGAGTTAACGTCAGTGTGGTGGGTTTTCCACAAGTTATCTGTACCTTGTTTTCCAGAGTACGCATAAATATTTGTATTATTGGTGATGCCGCAGATCACCATATAATCAAATATATCTGTATTACTAGTGATACTGCGGATCACTAATAATCAGAAAACTCTGAAGTGTATACACCAAACACCACAAGATTACAGTACTGCAGACCAGTAAAAGTAACATGGAGGGAGTTGCCGAGCAGTTGCAGACTTTAACTGCGGCAGTCGATGAGCTTAGAAACACCGTTGCTGCTCAGCAGGTCCAGATCAACCAGCTGACTGAGGCCTTTCAGAAACTGCCGGCACCACTTAATGTTCTACCCTCCCCAGCCAGTAGCGAGCCTAAGATGGCTCTTCCTGAAAGATTTTCTGGTTCTCGGTCCGACTTCAGTAATTTCAAAAATCGTTGTTTAGCCTATTTTCAGATGAGGCCCATATCATCTGGTTCTGAGGTACAGAGAGTAATTTTTATTAAAACTTTGTTACAAGGGGATTCTCAGACATGGGCTTTCAGCTTACCTGAGGGTCACTCTGCCTTATCTTCAGTGTCCGAGTTTTTCAAGAACATGGCCATCATATATGAGGATCCTGATTTAGCCGGCACTGCTGAGCGTAAACTCCGATGCCTAAAGCAAGGCAATCGTATGGTTGAGGAGTACGCTGCCGAGTTTAGAAGGTGGGCGGTCTCAGTGAGGTGGGATCAGTTCACTCTTCTAGACACATACATGACCGGTCTCTCCGAGTCCATTATTGATGTCATGATAAGCCACCCTGAGCCCAAAGATGTAGATGCAGCTATTGCCTTATCGGTTAAGATCGATAGACGCATTCGCTATCATAAAAAGGGCAGGTCATCTGTGCTAGTTAGAGCGCCCTCTACTGTTGGTTCCCCTGAGGTTCCAGAGGAGGAGCCAATGCAGTTGGGGCACGGACGACTCTCAGTCGCTGAGAAAGCTAGGAGAAGGAAGGAGGGTCTGTGTCTATATTGTGGGGAAAAGGGTCATCGAGTGCAGAACTGCAGTAAGAAGGCGGAAAACTTGTCCGCTTAGGGATGGTTGGAGGTACCACCCTAAGCAAGCCAGTTCTACCTCCATGTCAGAATAAAATCTTGCTGCCCTGTTCTCTTCATTGGGAGAACAGTGACTTCCTAACCTCTGCATTTGTTGACTCTGGGTCAGCTGCCAACTTCATTGACAGAGACCTGGCTTTAAACTTTAACATTCCCATTCTTCCCATACAAAGACACATTTATGTTACAGCAATTGATGACTCTCCTTTACAGAACAAGACACCTCTTTGTCAAACTCCGCCGCTCACACTTCAGGTTGGAGTATTGCACACTGAGGTCATCCAGTTCTATGTTTTAACCACTTGCCGACCGCACACTCATAACGTGCGTCGGCAAAGTGGCAGCTGCAGGACCAGCGACGCAGTACTGCGTCGCCAGCTGCAGCCTAATTAATCAGGAAGCAGCCGCTCGTACGAGCGGCTGCTTCCTGTCAAATCACGGCGGGGGGCTCCGTGAATAGCCTGCGGGCCGCCGATGGCGGCTCGCAGGCTAGATGTAAACACAAGCGGAAATAATCCGCTTTGTTTACATTTGTACGGCGCTGCTGCGCAGCAGCGCCGTAAGGCAGATCGGCGATCCCCGGCCAATCAGCGGCCGGGGATCGCCGCCATGTGACAGACCACATCCTGTCACTGGCTGCACAGGACGGATAGCGTCCTGTGCAGCCCGGAACACCAGGGGGAGGCAGCAGGTAGGAGAGGGAGGGGGAATTTCGCCGCGGAGGGGGGCTTTGAGGTGCCCCCCCCGCCACCCACAGCAGGCAGGAGAGATCAGACCCCCCCAGCACATCATCCCCATAGGGGGGAAAAAAGGGGGGCAATCTGATCTCCCTGCCTGCACCCTGATCTGTGCTGGGGGCTGCAGAGCCCACCCAGCACAGATCAATCAAACCAGCGCTGGTCCTTAAGGGGGGGTAAAGGGTGGGTCATCAAGTGGTTAAAGATGGCCACCTCATCCGTCATATTGGGGCTACCATGGTTGAAGAAGCATTCCCCTCAAATAGACTGGAAAGAGGGCCAATTATCTGCCTGGTCCTCCTATTGTCAGGAGAATTGTCTTAAATCCATTTCTGTGTGTGCTTCAGAGGTCCAGGTCCAGGGGGTCCCACCTCAGTACACTGATTTTTCCGACGTATTTTGTCCTCGATCTGCTGACAGGTTGCCTCCACATAGACCCTATGACTGCCCCATTGAATTGAGACCGGGTACACTGCCTCCTAGGGGTCGTTTGTACAACCTCTCCAGCCCTGAAAAGGTGGCAATGAAAGATTACATCAAGGAGAACTTGGAGAAGGGATTTATCCGTGCCTCCAAGTCTCCTGCTGGTGCAGGTTTCTTTTTTGTTAAAAAGGATGGTGGTCTTCGCCCCTGCATAGACTACAGGCAGCTAAACAAAATCACCATAAAAAATCGATACCCTCTTCCACTCATTGATGACCTGTTTACTCAGATTACTGAGGCCTGTGTTTTTTCAAAGTTAGACTTGAGGGGGGCATACAATCTTATTCGGATCAGAGAGGGCGACGAGTGGAAGACCGCATTTAACACTCCTGACGGTCACTATGAGTATTTAGTTATGCCCTTTGGATTGTGCAATGCCCCAGCTGTCTTTCAGGAGTTTGTAAACGATATTTTCAGAGATGTGTCTGGCAGGTTTACAGTGGTCTATCTTGATGATATTTTAATTTTTTCAAAAAATTTACAGGAACACAGGAAGCATGTAAAATTTGTGTTACAGAAGCTCAGGGAGAACCAGTTATATGCTAAGCTGGAGAAATGCCTCTTCGAGGTGAAAGAGGTGGCATTTTTACGGTATATTATATCCACCTCTGGACTGGCAATGGATCCAAGCAAAGTCTCAGCAGTGTTGGATTGGCCGCAACCTTCAGGCCTCAAAGCCCTGCAGAGATTTTTAGGCTTTGCAAACTATTATAGGCGGTTTATTAGGGGGTACTCTTCAGTTGTTGCCCCCATGACCCAGTTGACCAAGAAAGGCGCTGATGCGACTAACTGGTCACCAGAAGCCATTGAGGCCTTTCAATCATTAAAAAAATCTTTTTGTTCCGCCCCCATATTGCGTCATGTTGACGTCACCCGCCCCTTCATAGTAGAGGTAGATGCATCGGAGGTTGGGGTTGGGGCAGTCCTCTCGCAAGCTTTTGGACCTGATAATAAGGTTCATCCTTGTGCATTTCTTTCAAGAAAGTTTGCACCGGCAGAGAGGAATTATGATGTGGGGAACCGGGAATTGTTGGCTGTTAAGTTAGCTCTAGAGGAGTGGCGTCATTGGTTAGAGGGGGCAGAATTTCCCTTTACTGTTTATACTGACCATAAGAACCTCGAATACATTGAGAAGGCCAAGAGGTTAACACCCAGGCAGGCGAGATGGGCACTTTTTTTTTCCCGGTTTGATTTTATCATAACCTATAAGCCTGGGGATAAGAATGTTAAGGCTGACGCCTTATCCAGGTGTTTTGAATCTGAATCTGCCCCACCAGCCACTCCTGTCAATATTCTACCTGAGAGGTATTTTCTGGCAGCCACTGAGATCTCCGAAGACTTGTCAAAATCGCTTATTGCATGCCAGTCCAATGTTCCCAATGGAAAACCTGAGGGACTTCTGTACGTCCCTATTCGTTTTCGGGAACGGGTGCTCCAGATGTTTCATGAACATAAGAATGTGGGACATCCAGGTATTGCCAGAACCCAGGAACTCTTGAATAGGGCAGTCTGGTGGCCTTCTTACATGTCTGATTGTGAGGAATTTGTTAAGTCCTGCTCTGTCTGTGCCAGGAGTAAGTCCTCCAGAAAAGCTCCAGCAGGCTCTCTTCAGCCCCTGCCTTCTCCACAGGTTCCATGGTCCCACATTTCCATGGATTTTGTGGGGGAGCTGCCTGAATCTGAAGGTAACACTGTCATCTGGGTTGTTACGGACAGATTTAGTAAAATGGCACATTTCGTTGCTCTGTCTGGGTTTCCATCTGCCCGTAAATTGGCAGATTTATTTATTAATAACATCTTTAAGTTACATGGAATTCCGGTGGATATTGTATCTGATAGGGGGGTACAATTTGTGTCAAAGTTCTGGAGGGCCTTTTGTAAAGATCTGGGGATTTCTTTATCATTCTCTTCAGGTTACCATCCCCAGACTAATGGGCAGACAGAGAGGATCAATCAGTCCATGGAGCAGTTTCTTAGATGTTACATAGCAGATGCACAACATCTCTGGACAAGATTCCTCCCATTTGCTGAATTTGCCCACAATAACTTGAAAAACGCATCCTCTGGTTATTCTCCCTTTCAGATTGTCAATGGGAAGTGTCCCAAGTTTACGTCACTTCCAGTCAAGGAGTCACCTCTTCCAGCTCTCCAGGAATGGCAGGGGACTTTCAGAGAGATCTGGGGGAAGGTCAGAGATAATTTGGACAAAGCTTTTTCTGTTCAAAAGAAATTTGCTGATAGAAGACGTTCCACGGAGTGGAACTTTATTCCAGGGGATTATGTTTGGGTCTCTACTAGACACATTCCTCTCAGGCAACCATCAGCAAAATTAGGTCCTCGCTTTATCGGGCCTTTCCCTATAGAGAGTAAGATCAATGAGGTCACTTACAAGGTAAAATTACCTACTAATATGAGATGTGGCAGGACTTATCATGTTTCTTTATTGAAGCCTGCGGTAAGGGTAGATTCTACTCCCCCTGCTCCTGTGGTAGTGGATGGGGAATTGGAATATGAAGTCCAGGACATTTTAGATTCCCGTTTCTCACGCAACAAGCTCCAGTATCTGGTGCACTGGAAGGGGTACGGGCCAGAAGAGAGGTCATGGGTTCCCCTTCGAGATCTTCATGCTGAGGAGAAAAGGAGGAGATTTCATGAGTTGTATCCTGGGAAACCGGGTGAGGCATGCCCGGAGGTCATGCCTGAAAGGGGGGGTACTGTAATGAGGCAACAGCAGGCTGAACGCGGACGTGTGTCCGCGTCCGCATCAGCAGCGCAACCGCCCGCATGGCCGCATGCGGAACGCGGAGAAACGTCCACGTCCGCAGCGGTAGCACGATCCACCGTTCAGTCGCAGACCTCTCAGCGTACTCCACGTCGAGGCTGCACTCCTGGAACACCTTCACAGGCCTCATGGCATGCTGCTCGCCGAGACACCTCTCATGACAGTCTGGACCCTGTAGGGGCCGCGCGCGTGTGCAGTAGAGCCTTTTATACTCTTAGAAAGAGAGTCAGCTGACCAGCTGGTCAGCTGACCTCAGCAAGGTCCTTGAGCTGTGCTGCAAGGTCCTTGAGCCACGTTGTGATTGGTTGAATGGCTGGGCGGGCTGTTTGGGTCCAGCACAGTATAAAAGCAGGCATTCTGTCAGTTGCAAGTTGTCTGCAGTCAGCGAATACTTGTGTGTTAGCACTCAGACCCTAGTCAGATCCCAGTGTGCTAGAACCAGCTGGAGCTGGGGATCCACACTTAGCCAGATTCTGTTGATAGCCTAAAGTACTATTGCATTATATTGTGTATGACCTTTTGCCTGTTACCTCTTTATCCTCTTGCCTCCTGATTTTGTACTTCGCCAGCCCGTACCGTTACCGACTATTGGCTTGGCTTCTGACTTCCCTTGTGTTTCTCGATTCTGTACCTCTGCTCATCTGATTTCCCGTTGCTGACCTTGGCTTGACCTCTGATCTTGATTTCTGTCTGTCGATTCGGTACTTCTTTGCCAGTTCTGATACCGAACCGTTTTTCCGTTTGACTTTGCCCCCTTTATTGGGTTTTCCACTAAAGGGTTAACTCTGCTGAGTTCTTCTTGCGGGGAACTCAGTAACTCCTCAGCATATCATTACTGTTGAGGAACGCAATTCTGCGTTCTTATCCTAGTCGCAGAATCGCACACACTGCCCTTCCTTCCAGAGGTCTCCATCCCTCTGAGTTAACGTCAGTGTGGTGGGTTTTCCACAAGTTATCTGTACCTTGTTTTCCAGAGTACGCATAAATATTTGTATTATTGGTGATGCCGCAGATCACCATATAATCAAATATATCTGTATTACTAGTGATACTGCGGATCACTAATAATCAGAAAACTCTGAAGTGTATACACCAAATACCACAACATTACAATAGCGTGGCTGAGCGAGGTGCACAGTGGCAGTACACACAATGCTATATTAGTCAGGCTAAGCCGTGTACACAGATTGTCAGAAAACACAATGCTATATATATAGCGTGGCTGAGCGAGGTGCACAGTGGCAGTACACACAATGCTATATATAGCGTGGCTGAGCGAGGTGCACAGTGGCAGTACACACAATGCTATATATAGCGTGGCTGAGCGAGGTGCACAGTGGCAGTACACACAATGCTATATATAGCGTGGCTGAGCGAGGTGCACAGTGGCAGTACACACAATGCTATATTAGTCAGGCTAAGCCGTGTACACAGAGTGTCAGAAAACACAATGCTATATATATAGCGTGGCTGAGCGAGGTGCACAGTGGCAGTACACACAATGCTATATATAGCGTGGCTGAGCGAGGTGCACAGTGGCAGTACACACAATGCTATATATAGCGTGGCTGAGCGAGGTGCACAGTGGCAGTACACACAATGCTATATTAGTCAGGCTAAGCCGTGTACACAGAGTGTCAGAAAACACAATGCTATATATATAGCGTGGCTGAGCGAGGTACACAGTGGCAGTAAACAATGCTATATATAGTGTGGCTGAGCGAGCGGTGTACTACTGTTCCCAGCAGCGACACACAATGACTGGGGGGGACCCTGGCTAGCGTGGCTGGAGAGCAAACTACCCTGCCTGCCTACCCAAAGCTAAACCCACAGACAAATGGCGGAGATATGACGTGGTTCGGGTATTTATTTACCCGAACCACGTGACCGTTCGGCCAATCAGAGCGCGTTCGGGCCCGAACCACGTGACCCGTTCGGCCAATCACAGCGCTAGCTGAACGTTCGGGGAACGTTCGGCCATGCGCTCTTAGTTCGGCCATGTGGCCGAACGGTTTGGCCGAGCACCGTCAGGTGTTCGGCCGAACTCGAACATCACCCGAACAGGGTGATGTTCTGCAGAACCCGAACAGTGGCGAACACTGTTCGCCCAACACTAGTCAGAGGCGAGGCAAAGTCCTCCAGCACCCATGGCTGAGACACCAAAGTGCGCCCCTCCATCCCTTCCACCCCAGCTGTCACACACTGATTGCTATTAGACTAAGAGGTGCCCCAGGGCCCCCAACCCCCCAATACCTTAATCTCTAGTTATCTGGCTTGCAGTCGCTGCCATGGATCCCCTTTTCTTGTTTCTTTGATTCAAATGCAATAGGGGAATGATAGCTGAGTGAGTTGTGCGCCCAATCCTGCACTGCGCCCTGAGGCTGGAGCCTCTCTCGCCTCTTGCCATCCCAGATAAACTTATGAATTTGTGATTGTATACTAGACAAAAGGGTTTTTAGTTATAGTTATTGGAAGCATGCGAAACAGATACAACAGTTTAGGGAGAATACTCATCTTACATGCTACACATCTATATATACAGTATTTAAATTTAGTTTTACTCCATTTAAAAACATAAGTAGAGTCCAACCATTTAATCAAATGTGGATACAGGTTAATCGGAAGGGCCGTAGACTTAGAAGAATTAACCTTAAGGCCCGAAAAATTGGCAAATGTCTCTAACAATTGTAATAGATTTGGCAAAGAAGTCAAAATCCTAGTCAAGAACAGGAGAACATTGTCCGCATATAGTGTTAATTTAATATTATCAATACCATACCCATATATGTCAGGATGTCGTCTAATCGCCACTGCCAAAGGCTCCAAAGCGAGAGCGAATAACAATGGGGAAAGAGGACATCCCTGACGGGTGCCCCGTTTGAGTTGAATAGGAGCAGATGATGCCCCAGGAATACGAATCACAGTAGACGGAGAATCATACAATGCTAAAACTGCTGTAATTATAGGACTGGTCAGGCCAAAGCCCTCTAGAGCTGTAGATAAATATTGCCAACCCACTGAATCAAATGCTTTACTAATGTCGTGGCCCAACATCAAGAACCTGGATTTCTTAATCTCAGCATCCTGCAAAATATTAACTGCCAACCTCACATTATCAGAGCCTTGTCTACCAGGAATAAATCCAGTCTGGGAAGGAGCGACCAGATCACCCACCATAGATCCCAGTCTAGATGCCAGGATTTTGGCAAAAAGCTTAATGTCATTATTAAGAATAGAGATCTGTCTAAAACCTGCCGGAGAAGAATGATCGTCATCTGGTTTAGGGAGCAGGGTCATATTAGCCAAAAGCATTTCAGAAGGGATTTTCTCACCCTGAAATATAGCGTTAAACATAGTAGTCAAAGGAAGTGACAATGGGCTTGATTCACCAAGCGGTGCAAAGTGTTTGCACGCTGGTGAAAAGGCCCTTATCACGCCTAAACTCACTTTAGGCATGATAAGAAGAAACTCGCGCGAAGTGCGCGCGCAGCACCCGACGCTTCGCGCGAAGCTCCCATTAAGCCCTATGGGACTTTGCGCGTACGCGCGGTAACTTCGCACGAAGACCAGGAAAAAGCGGTGATAACTCAGTGGTGAAAAGGTCATCACGCCTAAAGTCTTTTAGGCGTGATAACTGGGTTATCACCGCTTTGTGAATCGAGCCCAATATGTCAGCAATTTTTTTTTATAATATAAAGGGGAGAACCCGTCTGGGCCCGGGGCAGTAGATGATCTGAGGGACTTTATTGAAGCTAACACTTCCATAGAGGTGATCGGGGCATTAAGGGAGCACAGCTGCTCAGGAGTCAAAGTGGGTAATTGTAGAGTGTTTAACCATGATTTGAGCTCTGCAATATTGGATGTTATCTCAGTCCCTAAAAGGTTTTGATAATATTCCTCAAAATTTTTTAAAACTTTAGGAGGTAACACTTCCTCAATGCCTCTAGAGCTTTTTAATTTGTAAACATGAGGGGGTTTATAATATTGATTAAGTTTGCGATCAAATTGAGTAGAGGGATTATTTCCTCGTAGCAAAAACTTCGCTTTGGAAAACTTCAATGCTTTAGCGTGAGAGTTATCAAGTATACAATTCAATTCAGTTCGTTTTAGATTAATTTCATGTAAGATCTCACTAGTCATAGTTCCAAAATGACGCCTATATAGCAAATCCAAGGATATCCTATTTTATGTTAATTAGCCTGGTTTCAGCATCAGAAATGCTTACTATACATATATATTTCTGCATATTGGTATGTAACCCTGCCCTCCCAGTGGTGTTTAGCCTAGACTATGATGTCACAGCATTCTACCCCAAAGGACTCTGGGAGACCCCATGTTGTTTGTGCTCACTTAAAGTGACCCTGGGCTGAAAGCAAATGGATTAGATACAATGCAATAACATTTAAACAATTGTATCTATCCTACTCCTTAAGCATTTATGCCACCTGGACGTGATCCTCACGTCCAGGCGGCTACTGCTGTGCTGCTGCGCACTTCGATGCGCTTACGTGTCACACACACCCCCCCCCCCCCGGTAGCCCAGAGATGAATGGGAACATGGCTCCCATTCATTGATCTAAGTCTCCGGCAGGAAAACCGACAGCTACTCATTAGAGGCCGTGGTCTTTCGGAACTAAAAAAAAGTTTCCCATCCTCTATATGCTTCCTGGAAGCGATCAGTACACTTCAAGGGCTAAAAAAAAAATCTCACTGTGGCCATCTTGTGGCCAAGTAGTAAAACTACATCTACATACATTTTTTAATACAATGAACCCACATTATTACATTTAATATTAACAGTTTATTTCCCACACCAAAATTTACCCAATAACATTTTTATTGAAAAAAAAATACAATAAAAAAAACTTTTTAAATATGCATGGTATATTATGAACATTTTTTCTTTTTTTTAAAGATTCTTTATTTTAGGAAGTTTTTATACAACATAGAAAGAACACATATCATATAAGCGCATTCCACATCCTCAATTGTGCATTAGAAAAGGAAAAAAAATTGTGCAGCCGGCAGCGACCAGAGCTGTCGGCATTAATAAACAGTTCACATCAGGATGTAGAAATAACGTAACAGAACAGAATTTTCTTGAAGAATGCTGCATTAACCTCTTGAGGACTGCAGTGCTAAACCCCCCTAGTGACCAGGCCATTTTAAGCAAAATGTGCCACTGCAGCTTTAAGGCTAAGCTGCAGATCCGCACAACACAGCACACACGTGATTTCCCCCCCCTTTTCTCCCCACCAACAGAGCTCTCTGTTGGTGGGGTCTGATCGCCCCCAGATTGTTTATTTTTTTGTTTGCAAATGTTTTTGTTTGTCTTTTTATTAAAAAAAATCGTGTTCATTTAAATATATTCCCACCCTCCCTCCCTCCTTCCCCACAGCCAGCCAATTGTGGCGATCGGCTGTCATAGGCTTCTGCCTATGAGAGCCGATCGCTCTCCAGTGTCCCAGGGGGACAGCCGTGTCACATGGCTGTCCCCAGTACAGCGCTGCTGCCGATCGCAGCGCTGTACGGGTAAATAGACGGCGATCACGCCGTCTATCAGTCTCCCGAGCGGCAATAGCCGCTCGGAGACTGAAGAGGGGGTGGAGCTCCGCCCTCCGAGAATGAGATGCGCGCGCAGCGTGCGCGCGATCTCATTCAAAACAGAGCCCCAGGACTTTACGCCAATTGGCGTTAGGCGGTCCTGGGGCTGCCGCCGCGGCCACGCCTACTGGCGTGACGCGGTCGGCAAGAGGTTAAACATCGTGTACTGTAAAATAGTGTATGCAGCTGCCCCCGCATACACTACACCCCTTCCCCTGTCACCTCATAAAGGCGGCAGGGATAATATGGTAAGGGGCCCGGGGCCCATAGGGAACATACACCCAGAACCCTCACCAGATATAATATAATCCAAACAAAAAGGAGGGAGGGGGGGGGGAAGAGAGTAGGTTCGGTCAGATAGGGGTGAAAGAATATATAGAAAACCTAAGGCATCTCAGCGACTGCTAGGCATAAGTACATGACAGGAGCCCCTCTCCCACAATTTAGCAGAAGAGGTGTCTCCTGTATATCTCTTTTCAACACGCCAGGAGCCCCAGCCCCCAGTCCAAGCAAGTCAGCCCATCAAGTTCTTATACTTATCCGACTCTTCAAATTCGGACCATGGTGCCCAAGTCCTGCTAAATTGTTCCTCTCTTTTATGAATAGTCATGGTGATATTTTTCATCTGTCTAATAGATTGGACTTCTTGGAGCCACTCGCCCACTGAAGGAGGCTGTAGCTTTTTCCAGTGGCGAGCGATCAGGAGTCTAGCAGCATTGATAAGGTGTTTTGATAAGGACTTCTTATACTTTCCGAGATGCCGTGGTGTATTATGGAGCAGATAATACGTTGGATCATCTGTAGAGGCTACCCCCGTGACATCGGAGATGATATCTCGGACAGAGCGCCAGTAGAAGTCTAATTGAGGACACTCCCAGAAGATATGGAGAAAGGTGCCTCTGTGAGCCTGGCATCTCCAGCATACATCAATAGCGCCCGGAAACATCTTAGAAAGCTTAATTGGCGTATAGTACCATTGTATTAAAAATTTATACCCAGATTCCTGGATTCGTGCTGAAACAGAAGACTTATGGGCCAAAGCTACTATTTTTTGCCACTGCGTGTTATTAAAAGGTTGCCCCATCGTGGATTCCCACCTGAGGCGGATATCATTGGTGGCATCACTATCTGTCACTAGCATTAAATATACCTGAGAAATAGTCTGTGTAGAATAGCCATCTGCTGAGCAAAGAGATTCAAAAGGTGAGAAGTCTCGGGCAAAATCTGATCTATTGCCAAGGCTAAGTAAAAAGTGTTTAAACTGTATGTAAGACCAATCATCTGCTCTAGGTAATTGGAGAATAGTTCTAATTGACTGGATACTTCGCCATTCCTTGTTTTCTATTAAGTGATGGGCTCTCACTATTCTAGTTCCTCGCCAGTGTTTATATGCTGAACTGTAAGTTCCCGGGGGGAATTTAGGATTGTCCAATAATGGGACCATGGGGGTTGGCCATGGGCTAATGGTCTGGCGTTTGTGAAATTTACACAATATCCGTAGTGTATTTGATATGAGAGGGTGATTAATATTACGAATATCTAATTTAGTTGTGGTCCAGGGTAGATGCGTCAAATGAGGTGTTGACATGTCTTTCTCCATTTTAACCCACTGCTTGTGTTGCTCATGTCTATTCCAGTCTACTATACGGATAAGTACCGCGGCGTGATATAGCTGAAGGTCGGGGACAGCCATACCTCCCTCTGACTTGGGTTGGATAGAGATTGAGTAACGAAGTCTCGGAGGCTTACCCTTCCAGTTGAATTTGTTGAATCCTTTACGAATCTCACTAAAAAAGGAATAAGGCACCATGACCGGTAGGGTCTGAAATATATATAGGAAGCGGGGGAGGAGATTCATTTTTATGATATTTACCCTTCCAAACCAAGAGAACCTGGCAACATCCCATCTTTGAAGGTCTGCCCGAACCTTAGTTAAAAGAGGGGCGTAGTTTAGCTGGAAGATATCCGCCAAATTACTAGGGATTTTTGTGCCCAAGTACGATAAGGATCGGGAAGACCATTTGAATGGAAAATTAGATTCTAGGTTATGTTTGGTGGTCGGTTCTAAATTGATATTTAGGGCCTCACATTTGTCGTAATTGACTTTAAAATTAGATAATTGCCCAAAGATGGAAAATTCTCGTAGGAGGTTAGGTAAAGAGATATGGGGATGGGTGATATAAAAAAGCAAGTAATCCGCATATGCGGCTATTTTATGCTCAGTGGATGTTATCTGGAGTCCTCTAATATCAGGGTTGGCCCGAATACTACGCAACAATGGCTCAATTGTCAAAGCAAATATAAAAGGGTATAGCGGGCACCCCTGGCGGGTGCCATTAGATATGTACACAAAGAAGCAGAGGCGTGCACCAATGTCCTATAAGTAAATCTTGCCTTTTAATCCTCCAGATCGATTCCATATATTAGGGTAAACATCAGTGTACACTTGAATATATATCATACATACTGATTGTGGTGGCGGTGATCCGGTGGGTGCTTGTGGAACGCAGCATGACCAAGCGTCCTGTTGGACGCGAAACGGCCGTCGCCGACCCTTTCACACCCTGAGCACCCACCGGATCACCGCCACCACAATCAGTATGTATGATATATATTCAAGTGTACACTGATGTTCACCCTAATATATGGAATCGATCTGGAGGATTAAAAGGCAAGATTTACTTATAGGACATTGGTGCACGCCTCTGCTTCTTTGTGTACACTTCTGCTGTTTTCTTCCTTCCATGAAATCTGTCGGAGCACATGTCCCAGCATTCCTCTGATCCCATTGCAGGGTTTGTGGAGGCGAAGAGTACCTTACAGCTTCAATTGTTTTCTCCCACGTATTATTTGTATCATTATAGGGAGTGCCACACTATTATCTGCTTCTTGAACTAGAATGGGTGCCATTAGATATACTGAAGGGGTCAGAGAGTTCGCCATTGACCTTTATTCGAGCGCACGGGGATCTATACAATGCTATAATACGCGTTAGTGCATTCCGTGCCAAGCCAATATGTGACAAAGTGCCTCTCAAAAATTCCCAATGGACACGATCGAATGCCTTCTCCGCATCTGTAGATAGCAGCATCATAGGCGAGGCCTCCGATCGTGCCCAGTGGATTGCGTTAAGTGTGCGCATGGTATTATCTCGTGCCTCGCGCGTTGGTATAAAGCCAACCTGGTCGTAATGTACCAGTTGGCTCATGTAGGGTGATAGCCTATTTGCAATAATTTTCGCGTACAGTTTTAAGTCCAAGTTTAGAAGGGATATTGGGCGATAGCTAGGGCAAACCGCTGTGTCTTTGCCCTGTTTGTGGATAACCGTGATGTGGGATGTTACCATGTCTGCCGGAAAGAAGGATGGGTTATCAATATCTGAGATTGAATTAAGAGCATTAAGGAGGTAAGGATGTAATGACTCAAAAAGTTGGGAATAGTAGTCTCGCGGAAACCCATCCGGGCCTGGTGCCTTACCCGTAGGTGTTTGGGCTAGAGCAACCTTAAGCTCCGCGAGAGTAAGTGGGGCCTCCAGGTCCTCTATCTCTATTTCAGTCAGTCTGGGCATTCCTGAAGCCTCAAGATATCTCCGGATTCTATCTGTTAATGCCAACTTAGCCTCCTCAGAGGTATCTTGAGGTAGATTATACAGGGTATCATAAAATGCCCTGAAAGTCTTGGCTATAGAGGAAGTCCTGTGATGTTTCTTAGAGCTGGGGTCATTATTGAAAGGGACATAATTCGCTGTCTGCTGCACCCGAAGCGCCCTAGCCAGCAAACGACTGCACTTGTTTCCCAATTCGTAATACTGTTGCTTGCAGCGTGTAGCCGCATATCGGGCTTTAAAAAACAAGAGTTTTTTGAGTTTCTCTCTTTCGGCTGTGAGTGCGCTCAGGTCAGCATCAGACAGCGAGTTCCTATGGAGGAGCTCCAAGCGGCGAATCTCCTGGAGGGAGCCCTCAATAGCCTGATTTCGTTCCTTCTTCAACCTGCTGCCCTCCTGGATAAATATGCCACGGACACACATTTGTGAGCAGCCCATACAGTTAACGGGGAGACATCCTCAGTCACATTCGTCGCAAAATAGGATTCAAGTGCCCTTACAATTTTTGCCCTCACCTCACTATTTTTTAGAAGGGAGATATTGAGTCGCCATGAAGAGGGTCCCAATCTTTTTTCTAAGATAGTGAAGGATGCCAGCACCGGGGAGTGATCCGAAGTAGTGCCTTCCATGATATGGGTATCAGTGACAACTGGGAGTATGTTATGCGAGGCAAAGATGTAGTCGATGCGTGTGTAGGTCTTATGAGGATGTGAGAAAAAGGTAAATTCTTTATCAGAGGGATGTGCTATACGCCATACGTCCACCAGTTGACGGGATTGGAGGGCAAGTGCGCCCTTGCGGATCACTCTGTATGGTGTAGCTGACCTACCGGAGGTCTTGTCGAAGGCAGGGTCTAAAGCTACATTCAGATCGCCCCCCAAGATCAGGCTGCCCTCTGCAAAAGCATCAAGTTCCTCCAAGAATTTGTTAAGGAAGGAATGTTGACTAATGTTCGGGGCGTAGAATGATCCAAAAGTAACTGATTGATCATTAATGATCCCTTTGACCATTACGAACCTCCCCTCTGGGTCCACATGGGACTGGATCTGGGTAATGCCCACGTGTTTGGAAAATAGGATAACTACACCCTTAGTCTTTGCGTCAGGAGACGAGCTATAAAAGGCTAATGGGTAATGTTTGCTACTTAATTTGGGATGGTCCTTTCCTTTGAAATGAGTCTCTTGGATAAAGGCCACTTGGACTTTAGAGCGATGTAGCTCTGTTAAAAGAGCCAATCTCTTTTCAGGGATGTTTAGGCCCCTGGCGTTAAGCGTTTGCACTTTAAGTGATGCCATGTTCCGAGTTAGAGAGTCTAAGAAATGGCATCCGCTGAATTACCACATCCCATCCCAACTGAACAACACATAAGGATAGAAGAAGACATAGACAATGACATACAAACACAAACAGGAATACACGTTCCCAGTTGCATGGTGAAGGGAGAAAAAAACTCCCCCACCATGTCACCCAATTCTGTTCAGGACTCTCCGTCCAGCTGGACAAGAGAGGTATTATTGCCCTGTCCAGATTGAGGAAGGAGGCAGAACCAGCAGTCCCACGTGAGTACGGCCCGCCCCTCCCTCCACATGACACATCTCAAACTAATCTGAAAAACAGAACCCCTTCCTTAGGTAAATTCGAGCATAGTAGATCCCGGGTCTCCCCTTAGAGCCTCTATCCCCCCCCCCAAAGCAGCAACCCCCTCCCTCCTACCCCCCCGCACCACCAATGACGCATGTTAAAAGGTTAACCAAATACCACCAACTATACGTAAGGGAATAATATAACCCCCTGGTTTCTCTACATGCAAAATTCACCCAGACATCCTATCCATTACATAATTTCTACGTCCCACCATATCCCCCTTCATAATGACAGTCTCATTATCTCTCGCTGTGTATTGTCATAACTTAATGTTTTCTTAGATGGCATTGCTCCAGCTATAAACCTGTATTAAATAGGCATCATATCAGTTTTACAAACAGATCTCAGAACACATAATATAATGCTCACGGACAAGCTGAATATTTGGACTGATCTGGGTATAGATCATAATAAAGTTGTGCAGTGAGAGTAAGAGTTCAATAGTTATAAGGACACGGGCCAGTCTTAGACAGGATCTGGGGGCAATATAAAAAGCCATAGGGTTATCCGAGATGTAAGCGGGATATATATGCGGGGTAAGGAAAAAGGAAAAAAAGACAAAACCAACGGGGGGGGGGGGGGGCAAGTCGCCCCCCAATAAGGGAGACGCTGAAAGTACCTGTATCAGGGAGAAAAAGGATCCAACGATCTCAATTAAACGTAAGGTCAAACAGGATCCGGGGTCTCCAATTGTTGCGGAAGATCTTGCATTCCTCTTTGGTGTTTCGAGCTCTGGGGCTTAGAGAAATCCAGAGAGTCAGGATCCCACTCTGGTACCTTCACCACCTGCATATCCAGGGCTTTGAAGAAGTCAGGGAGTTCCTTCGGGTGCCTTAAGGTATAGGAGCTATTTCCTCTTCGTGCGTAGAGATAGAAGGGGAATCCCCAGCGATAGGTCGCTCCCTGCTGCAATAGAGCTGTTATAAGTGGCTTGAGAGCCCTTTTCTGGGCCAGGGTGGATGGTGCTAAATCCTGGTAAAGTGATATGGAGGCTCCATCAAAGTCTATGGTTCCAGTATCTCGTGCAGCTGCCATGATAAGTTCCTTTGTGCACTCTACAAATTACATCCCTAGGTGGTTCTGAACCTTTAGGTATCGGACGGAGTGCCCAGTGCTCTCGGTCTAGCTTTAGAGGATGGTCTGCTGATCTGTGGAGTAGGTCATTGAAGATGCCCTTGAGAGTAGGTTGGAGATTTTCCTCTCTTGTAGCCTCAGGAAGACCCCGCACGCGGATGTTATTCCGGCGGTTCCTATTCTGCAGATCCTCTATCTGCGACCTCATATACGTGTTCACAAGCTGTTGCTGGTCGCTCTTCTCTTTCAGGGTTTTTATTTCTGTCTACAAATCCTTTACCTCCGTTTCCAGGGTTGTGATGCGCTGTGCAGAGGAGGCAATGTCCGCTCTTACTGCTGCAAACTCCGACCTCGTGGAGCTTAATATGTGCTCCGTCTGGTGCTGCATATCTAGCTTGGTAGGCATCCCTCTCAGGAAGGCCCATAGATCATCCATTGTAGAAGAGGATTCCGTAGCGTCAGGGACATCGGCCCCAGAGTCCCCGGGAGCCGGGGCGGCAGCCATCTTGGAGGTCACACTTCTTGTTGCTCGGGGGGCAAAAAAGTCTTCTAAACTCGTGCCTTGTGTCGCAGCATCGGTTTTTTTTGTTGCCTTTCGTCCTCCTCTGCCTGCCATACCATATAGATATCTTTTTGTGCAGAATCTTGGGGTTATATCGCCTTAATCTGTGTCATGTGGCCGGGAGCTCTAAGGGCAAGCTTCTTCACGCGGCCATGCTACGCTCCGCCCCCTATGAACATTTTTTCAATTATAAGCTTGTAAATAGTGATGGATGCAAAACTGAAAAAATGCACCTTTATTTTCAAATAAAATATTGGCGCCATACATTGTGATAGTGACAAAATTTTAATGGTGTAATAACCGAGACAAATGAGCAAATAAAATACAAAGGTTTTAATTATGGTAGCATGTATTATTTTATAGCTATTATAACCAAAAACTGGGAAATAATGAATTTTTTCCATTTTTTTAATATTCCCGTTAAAATGCATTTAGAAAAAAAATAATTCTTGGCAAAATATATTACCCACAGAAAGCCTAATTGGTGGCAGAAAAAAACAAGATATAGATCAATTCATTGTGATAATTAGTGATAAAGTTATTGGCGACTAAATGGGACGTGAAAATTGCTCTGTTGCATAAGGTGAAAAATTCCTGCGGCCTGTAAAGGTTAAATTGACTTTTTTTAGAATCCCATAATTTTATTGAAAACTGAAAAAGTAGAAGTTTTTGTTTCAGCTGAATGACAGTCTTTCACACAGTCTGACACAGTTATAAGCCAAAATCGATGAGCTATTGACCTTTCTCTATCTATTCCCTGCACTCAGAAGCTGTTCTCATCCAAGAAAAAGTTTTATGTAATTTCTTATCAGTAAGGGTTATGCTATAGCCTGACTAGTTCCGGCTATAGAGAAATTGTCACTTGCATACCTGAATGTTTAACTCTTTCAGACAGAAAAAAATAAAAAAGGGACATAACCTAGTTGTTTGTATGCTTGGCACTATGCATACACATGTTTATCTCGTCATGTCCCACAGTGATGCACCCTGCCAGCAGTAAATCGCAGATGTTGTCTGTGATAAATTTAAGAATGCAAATCTGGGTGAGGAAAGGTTTAACCTGACTTTAGCCATAAATCTAAAATAGCCAAAGCCTACAATAATCTTGACCTCTATACTAATCAGGAAGTACAGACAGTAAAAAAAAAAAAAATATGCAACAGTTTTCTGCAGACTCATTTACTATTGAAGCCTGCACAGAATTCAGCCTTATCCTTAGAGAGCTTATATAATCTTGTTAAAGTTCATAAAGAGATACCTTGATCATACACAAATATGATAGAACAAATTATGAAATATAAGCTATAACACTGTCTGTTTTCATAATTCATAGCTAGCAGAGCTAACTGCATGCTACCCAGTTCATTTCCCCTTATAAATGAAATTAAATTGTCTTAAGGGAATGACATTGACTCGTTCTGACCTACACTATGTAACCTTGGCTGACAGTCATTGACACAAACTGACAAGGACTGACAGATACTGACAGAAGCATACTGACTGACATTGTCTACTAGTAATCAGAAATGCTGCTTCATGTTTTAATATCTTAATGGATTTTATTCCTCTGTCAACTTAAAACATAACTGTTGTAAGAAGAGACCCCGTAAAACGCTACCTGTGGCGGCTGGAGGGTGAGCTCCTGGGACAAACTTGTGTCTAGTCATTGATGGGCATAAATGTATGGATTCGTTCTGGCCTATTTGATCACTTTGGTTAAATCTGCTGGTGTTAATCTATTGCACCCAACATATTAAAGGGACCTGAGCTGTGCATTAAAAAAGAAAACCAGACCTACCTGGGACTTCCTCAAGCCCACCGTAGCCCGCGAGGTTCCCTGGCATTCTCCTGGCCCCCTCTGCTTTGCTGCTGGTGGCTCCAGAAACGCTTTCGGTGAAGTCGTGCATACTCACCCCCGCTGCATAGCCATCGCGTCATCACGACAGCCGCCGTAAGAGCCCTGAGCATGCGCAGTTCAGTCTTTATAGACCCGCCCATACACAGGGCTCTTAGGGCAGCTATTGTGATGACGCAATGGCTACACAGCAGAGGCGAGCACGCGCAACTTCACCCAAAGTTGGCATGTTACCAGAGCCGTGAGTGGGTCAGCGGAGGGGACAAGGAGGATGCCAGGAACCTCACGGGCTATGGTGGACTAGAGGAAGCCCCAGGTAAGTCTGTTTTTCTTTTTTAATACACAGCTCAAGGCCCCTTTTAAACTGATTTAGTTTTGCTTAAATTCAGGCTGTTAATCAATTAACTATGTGACCAAACATGTTGGAAAATTACTGTGAGGGCGGAGAGGGAAGGGGATCAGGGGCCGCATTGCATTGAATTATTTTGGTTTCATCAATGCTCATATAATTTCAACTGAAATCTAATAAAGTTAGAGTGTGGACTGAGATCTAGGAATCAATCTCTGGCTAATTTGTTTCCAATTGGAAAGGGATACATAGGTATTTGAACGAATCATGCATGGTTTTGAGAGTTAATAGGAGATTGGCCTCATTTAATCCATAACAACCCTCAGGCAGGCCGTTGACACATATTTTGGCACAGTGGTTTAGCTAAGTAGCTATGGGCCCAGTACATGTTTTACATGGAGACACCTTAAGCATTCTATACATAACCATAGATATTTAAATTAGCACCAAAACTACTTCTATTCAAAGCAGATATAGCGGTAATCATTAAGAGCATAGCACGTATGATAAGCTGATATGGTGATTGAAAGAGGGCCCCCTAGTGCAAATCAGTTCATTTGGCCAAAGGCCGCTGTAAAAATTGCGGCTATGGTGGCACACAGGCAGTAACTTGGGTGCAGGCTAAATTGCGGCTATGATGGGCACCAGCATTTTGCTATACTATAATGAAGCCCTGGCTTTGAAATTTAGTGGCAGGAACTGGCACTGGGAGCAGAATTTGGGTGTTGGGTCATCTGGCAGCATTACATTGTGGCTTCAGTGGGCACCAGAGTTCTACTATACTATAGTGAAACTCTGGCTTTGAAATTTAGTGGCAGGAGTGCCGCTGGGAAGAAAATTTTGGTGCCAGTAAAATTGCGGCTATAACGGCAAAGATTAGTTTTAAGTAAAGGTGACGGGGATTAGTGTTAGGCATGTCCGCAGGGTTAGTGTCAAGCATAGGTAGGGATGGGTTCATATTAGAGTTAGGCTAGAGTAAAGTCTTATATTAGTAAATAACAGTAAAAGCAGATAATAGTGTATCGGTTAATTTGCTAATATTCTACTAATTAGTAAATCTGCACCTATTGCAGGTTTTTTAAATGTACGCCTCCTAGTGGCCCCCTTAGCTGTGAGACCTTGATGTAGTGCATCACTAGGTCATTAGGATAAAAATGATGTATTATGCATCGATTTTGTATTTTGTCACCAATCATGTATTTTGTATATCAGTGTTAAACATTGTCACTATTATGTACCCCATATTTGTTTCTTACTTTGAACAGCGCCACGGAATTTGTTGGTGCTTTATAAATCAATAATAATAATATGCCTCTGACCATAGATGTACCAAGTGTATGTATATATATATATATATATATATATATATATATATACATATATATATATATATATATATACACACACACACACACTGTGTACATACAGTATACACACATATTACAAATATATATATATATATATATATATATATATATATATATATATATATATATATATATATATATATATATATATATATATATTATACAGTATATTTTTTTTCTTATAATCTGGAGCATTTTATATTCCAAAAAATATGGCATGTCCTCTCCGCAAAGCATTTGTGTGTACAGTGTTTCTGATTATTTCTATACAGTTCATATACTTTTTATTTACATGTTTCTGTGATGCCCCAGAGAGCCAGAGCTATCCATTGTTGTCAGTACTTATCTTGTTTACAAACAAAAGTCAATTTCTGAGGTGCCAGGATAGCAATAGAACAGTGTATTGCTGTACATACCATCTGAACACATAATGAAGCCATTGGAATGCGTATTAAAGAGTGTCCTTGTAACATTCCTATACCTTATAGTAATGTTAGGAGATCACAGAAAAAAATCAGTAATATTCTAAAATTGCACACAGGTCAGCTAAAGGGGAAGAGTCATAAATTATACAGAACTTTGATGGATAACCATTTAAATAAAGGAACACTTTCCTTAGTTATTACATATCCGTGGTATTTTGTAACAGGATCAGTGCTAAGTGCAGCAGTCCTGTTTTCTTGCTGTATTCTGTTGCCTTCTTAAAGGGGAACTTCAGCCTAAACAAACATTCTGTCACTAAGTTACATTAGTTATGTTAATTAAAATAGATAGGTAGTATAATCTCTTACCCACCCTGTTTTAAAAGAACAGGCAAATGTTTGTGATTTCAAGGGGGCAGCCATCTGTTTTGTTGAAAGGAGGTGACAGGGAGCATTAGACACAGTTCCTGTGTCCTGATCACCCCTCCCAGCTGCACGTGCTAGACTTCAAATCTCAAATTCAAAATAAAAAAACAAACACATTTGCGCTAAAACAGCACAAATAGAACAACATCAAAAATCCCACCATGCTTTGCACTGCATCAGGAGCAAAATGCCTGGGCATATTTCTTTGATGGGGCGGAGCTTAGCTTCTGTGCAGCTAAAAATGAAGCTTGGCTAAGAAAAACAAAATTCTAATGCTGTGAAACTGTTAAAGAAACACCAAGCCTTTTCAGAGCTGCTGAGTAGATTTTTAGTCTGGAGGTTCACTTGAAAGCCTGACTCCAGGGTCAGATCTAAATATACAAACAG
This sequence comes from Hyperolius riggenbachi, assembly GCF_040937935.1. NCBI lineage: Eukaryota > Metazoa > Chordata > Amphibia > Anura > Hyperoliidae > Hyperolius > Hyperolius riggenbachi. The sequence continues at coordinate 348,596,749 of NC_090648.1, forward strand.
CGTAGTAATCAAAGTACTCAAATGCCACTTATTGTGTTTTTCATTAGGTAAAATCATGATTAAATAATTCAATCGTGTCCTAAAGCCATTTTGTTTCCTTTTTTTGCAAACATCAGTTAGCTTAAAGAACTTACGAGGCCAGTATAGTGAAAAAAAGTGAATTACCTCCTTAACCTTGTACGGCACGGAGGACGCCGTCCGCGCCCTCCGTGCCGATCCGCCGGGTCCCCTCGCTCGTCAGCCCCCCCGGGATGGCTCCCGACCCCACGGCCGGGTCGGGCTCCCCTGCCTCTCCTAAAATGGCCGCTCGCTTTGGCCGCGGCTGCGCAGTCCGCACAGCCGCGAGTGCGGCTGCGCAGCTCTAGGGCCAACCTCCCCGATCCATGCTACGTAGCGTGGATCGGGGAGGGTGGCCCTAGAGCTGCGCAGCCGCACTCGCGGCTGTGCGGACTGCGCAGCCGCGGCCAAAGCGAGCGGCCATTTTAGGAGAGGCAGGGGAGCCCGACCCGACCGTGGGGTCGGGAGCCATCCCGGGGGGGCTGACGAGCGAGGGGACCCGGCGGATCGGCACGGAGGGCGCGGACGGCGTCCTCCGTGCCGTACAAGGTTAAGGAGGTAATTCACTTTTTTTCACTATACTGGCCTCGTAAGTCCTTTAAGCCCAGACTGGTTTTGAGAGGCTTCATTGCTGTGTTCCAATGCCCATGGACCCCCAAATCATCAGTATCATCATTGTTTTACTATCTGTAATTCTTGTATTATTTCTTTTGTTCACTGTGCTGCCTCCTCCATATGTTCAGTACTTGCTGCCTTCCTTCATAGGTAATTTTTTTTTATCTATATGTTCTTAATTGAGCACCATTGTATATACTTTTGCGCTTTTTCTATTTCTGTACTTTATGCCTGTAAGAAAAATCAATTTGCATGCATTAGTGCCTTGATCTGCCCACTAGGGTGTAACCACACATGTATAAATTTGTTGCTCCTGCAAGACCATTTTAGCTATGACTAAGGATTTAGTGAGTGCTCCGATACGTGTGAGTCGAGATGTCTCTGTCCAGAACGATTTGTCAATAAAGATTGCACTTTTATACCATTTGGTTGAGCAGACTTCCCTTCTATTTGTGCCTCTGGTTCGGCTGTGCCTGGTCCTGTTCTTTTTGTTACTTAGATTAAAACTTTATTCATATTCTCTCCACACTAGTTGAAGAAAAAAGTTTTTGATGTAAAAATATTTATCATCTATGGTTTTCTGGACATTATTAAATATTTCTTTTTTGTGAAAAAAAAAATATGTATAGACATAAAAAATAAGACATCATTATAAACCTTCATATTTTTGTTTCAAACAAAAGCACATTTTGTTTAAATTGTCCATCTGTGAAGAAGAAATTGAAGTGAGCTTGGTCTTGTCACGTTTTTGAAAGTCACAAGCTTCATTTGAAGGCTCCACAAAAGCTGTCCTGATGTTTCTTTGTATACCGGAGCAGAATGTCCAAGGATGAAATTGCTGTGTAAAGCAATTCAAATTGCAAAATTATATAAATATGGCATTATCCTAACACACCTATTACACATAATGCATGTGCTGTAGCTAAGTTGAATTTAAATAGCCGCTTTGTCGCTGAAAAATGTTAAAGCATGTTCTTTACAATCATCATCTCCAAAACTGTAAAGTTTCAGTTGTTGATAGATAAACAAGGTTGACTGAAAGTACTAACTCTATTAACATACAAATACATTAGAGGAACTACGGGACGGAGCTGCGGCGAACGGCTGCGGAGAGAGCTGCAGCAAGGGACGTGCTGGGAGCTTGGGGCTGGAGGAAGCCCCCGGTAAGTAGCACTTATTTTCTTTAATACTGCCTGATGACTCCTTTAAGGCTGCTTTTTTTGGGGGCGTCTTGGCCGAAACTTGTATGTGAACAGGTGTCCCATGAGGTTGCTTAAGGACCTTTAAGTGATGGTAACACCTAAGTCCCATCCTTACCCCACCCAGTAAAAGTTGCTCCATCATCCACCATGCCATTGCACATAGAAGCAGTGTGTGCCGCATGGCTGTAGTCAATGAACTTGTAAGTATGAGATCATGATCAGCACTCCTAGGGGTCGGGTCTCAAATAAACATTCACAGTTATGATGCGTGTGGCAAACTAATGACCAATTAATAACTCATAATCATGAAGTTTTTAAGATGTGGGAGGAGTTCCTTGAGTAAACACACTAACACTGGAAGAACATACAGACTTAATGCAGATAGTTTCCAGACTAAGATTCAAACCCAAGATTTACACACACACACACACACACACACACACAATCCCAGCCAGGTCAACATCTGCAAGGAGTTTGTATGTTCTTCCCGTGTCTGTGTGGGTTTCCTTCGGGCACTCCCACCTCCTAAAAACATACAGATAAGTTAATTGTCTTCCCCCTAAATTGGCCCTAGACTATGATACATGCACTACTGGATACATACATAGACATAAAACTATGTTAGGGACTAGATTGTGAGCCCCTCTGAGGGACACTTATTGACAAGACAATATACTCTGTACAGCACTGCGTAATATGTCGGCACCATATAAATACTTTAATAAAGTAAATAAACACACACCTTCATACAACAGTGTGCGCTGCTAAGCTGGGAGCCAAGCAGCATCTATCTATAGTCATTTGTTGTAAACCTGCCAGGCTGTCAACCAAAACAATATCTAAAGATTATTTTGAGCAATAAAACTCTAAAGGGAGTACCATTCTTCAAGCATTTGATAGTGTAAATTCTAACATCTCAAATTCTAACCTCCGTATTTTCAGAGACTGCATATGCAACAAGACTTTCCCTCCAAACCCTGAGGTGCCAAAGCTTTGTGTCCATTATCCAGGCTTTGTTTTTTCAGCGACTAAATAAGTCACAGTTCTGGCCTGATTTTAAAGAGGCACTATTAGCAATAACATGCCCCCCAAAGAAAACACATATGTAAGTAGATACATACTTCCTCTACTTACATAACAGATGTATTGCACTGTCCTTCCATATCATTTTACATTAGAAATATGGGGTCATTCTCTTCATGGCAGGGGACATCTTGCTTCCTCCGGTATATTCTTCCCCCCCTCCTCCCCGCACTTATTCTCAGCACAGCGGGGAGGAAAAATGCAGCTGGCAAAGACTCACCTAATAATAGATCCAAGCACTGCAGTTCCCCCCTATACTCTCTGCACTACCACCGCCGGCAGTGCAGAGAGTATAGGGGGGAACTGCAGCGCCTGGAACCATTATTCCTGGAGTCTGTGCGCCGCCTTTATCCCTCCCCAAAGATCTGAAGAAGGAGAATGTGGCGGCGGCGGGCGGCAGAAGGGCAGAGGGGGGGGGGCGCGGACATCACACTGGAGGAGGGGGCAGAGGACAGTGACAGGAGATAGCCTCTGGCCCCCCTCCGTGCGCTCTTGCAGTGGCTACAACCACCGCAGACAAGGGGAGAGCAAGGCGGCCAATCGCAGAGCAGAGAGGTGAGTGACAGAGGCTTTAGCCAACCAGCCTGCCTGTCATTTCTGTTCTGTGGCCTTGCGTCCTGCAGGCATGGGGAGAGAAAAACCTCTTAGGGCCCTTTTCCACCAGTGCAAAATTTTACAATCGCTACGGTTTGCTTTTAAACATAGGAATCGCGGTAGGTCATTTCCACTACCGCGATTCGTTTTTGCCAGGAACGCGAACGTGCGGCAGAGCGATATTTGCTGCGATTTTGCTATGCAGTGCATAGCATAGCAAAATCGCGGCCGCGAACGTCGGGGAATCGCCGGTAATTGCGATTCAGCAATCGCTAGCGTTCAGCGTGAACGCTAGCGATTGCTAGTGGAAAAGGGCCCTTAGGGAAGAAAGTAAGAATGATTTTAACTAGTTGCATTGCCTTTTTAGCATCCTTTTTGTCTATGTAATAGACTAATATAGAAAATTGATTTCACATATAATGCCTAACAGTTACTCTTTAAGCACTTCACCACTGAGGGGTTTTACCCCTTGAACACCAGAGCAATTTTCACCTTTCAGCGCTCCATCCATTAATTCTTCTATAACTTTATTATTACTTATCGCAATGAAATGAACTATATCTTGTTTTTTTCGCCATCAATTAGGCTTTCTTTAGGTGGGACATTATGCCAAGAATTATTTTATTCTTAATGTGTTTTAATGGGAAAATAGGAAAAGATGTGGGAAAAAATATTATTTTTCAGCTTTCGGCCAGTATAGTTTTTAAATAATGCATGCTACTGTAATTAAAACCCATGAAATGTATTTGCCCATTTGTCCCGGTTATAAAACCGTTTAAATTATGTCCCTATCACAATGTTTGGCGCCAATATTTTATTTGGAAATAAAGGTGCATTTTTTTCAGTTTTGCGTCCATCCCTAATTACAAGCCCGTAGTTTATAAAGTAACAGTGTTATACCCTCTTGACAAAAATATTTAAAAAGTTCAGTCCCTAAGGTAACTATTTTGTTTATTTTTTTTATTGTATTTATTTATTTATTTTTTTAAGTACCAAAAAAAAATGGGGAGTGTGGGAGGTAATGAGTTAATTTATTGTGTAATACAATTCATTAGCAATGTCAGCTGTCATTATTATCTGTATCCAAACTGCTCCTGATCGATTGCGTTGTCGATTTGGGAGCAGACTAGACATCTAGGAAATAATCATCAGATCCTGTCAGTCAGACTGGAAATTGCATTATATGTACCTGGCATGATGTGCTACCATATTATTATACTGTATTGAGCGTGGCTGAGGGAGACATTTCAGGACACCCCCCCCCCCCCCCCCTTGAAAATCCTGGATTTGCCCCTGAGAGGTATATTGAGGCTGCCATATTTATTTCCTTTTATGCAATACCAGTTGCTTGGTAGTCCTGCTTATTCTCTACCTCTAATACTTTTAGCCATAGACCCTTACCAAGCATGCAGATCTTGTCAGATCTTCCAGAAATGTCAGAAACACATGATTAGCTGCATGCTTGGTTCTGCTGTGATTCAGACACTACTGCAGCCAAATAGATCACTAGATGTTTCACATTACACCCATAACACACAATATGACTTTTCCCCTCCATTGAATTGTGACTGGGATGTACAATGCAACTCACCAGTGTGAAAATAGCCTTATCCATACAAGTGATCTAGCTATCTGGCTAGAGGAGTGTTTTGTTTGGTTGTTCTTTTTTTTTTTTTAGTATTAATTACAGATGTAATTCCTATTAAATTATCTACCATATCTAAATATGACATTCAACATATATAAGAAAAATAGCTAATTAATGTATAATATTTAATTATCTCTAATACACTATGATGCAAGGAGTCTGCATGTTCATCTAGATTCCAGAAGCCACTTTGCGGAGGATTTGACAATTATCACATATATTACTGCTGGTATAACAAATAATACAACCTCCTCTTTACATTGCTCCCTTTGCACTATAAATATTGATATTGTAGGTATCTCCACTCTTCTCATACAGGTTCATTCAAACCGAAAGCTCCAGTGCACATGTAATCAGCGGTGATTACATCCCCTGTAACAATCTAGCATTCTGTAACACTGGAGAAAGTCTGGAAATGACTACATACATAAGAAGCAGCAAGCTATTCAATAAGACATAATAATCACCTGTTCCAGTTACTCTGCTTTTGTAAAGAGACCATTTGCTGTGTTCTCTACTCCCAGGCGTATCTTCCCATATATTACACACACACACAAAGTGACCTAAGTGTATTCATACGCATGAACTCTTGCCAGATGAATACAACTATATCTAGAACAATATCATTAATCCGCTTGACTCAAATGCCCTAGTGGATTCCTAGTGGCTTATCCTGAGCTCTCATACCTATAGATCTTTGCCAGCTGTGGGTTCTATCTACTGCTCCTCCAAGACTTTATCAACCATCTCTTTGTATTTGTTTTGTTTGTAGGACATTAGGACATGATCTGACCTGGAAAGGAGCTGCCATCCCTTGATGCTCATATAAACACAGATGTGATCAAAGACAGTGCTACTAGTAAAATACAGCACAACCTACAGCATTTATTGCAACATAGCTCTGGCCAAGGTACCCTCAACATTGGTGAGTATACCATGGATATTTCCTGTTCCTGTGTAGCAACCAGTCAGTGTTGCCTCAACATTTCCTAACGTCCTTATAACAATGAAGAGAGGCACTTACTAGGAAAAACAAAGAAAATATAGAGAACATATTTTAAGTCAAACACATCATGCATGGGCCTTAAAATATAGTGTTGCTGTTTGGATTTGAGATAAAGACAAATTAGTCTCCAATATTAGTCATTCAGATTATTTTAATCAGAGATGGATAACATCAGGCTCCGCGGGCTCTCTTATAACTCTAACCAACAAGGGCCGATCTGGGAACCGGGAAAATGCAGGGGTGTTATTGGATAGTCAATATGGCCTCCTCTAGGTATATACAAAGACAAAACATGCAATCTAGGATCCAGAGAGATTGCAGAATTCTGAATACTTAATGCTCTGTTCCATGCAGGTGGTTTGCTAACCTCCAGTGATAATGAACACGTCTGTTATTAGTTAACTGCTTGACTGTCAAAAGTAGTTAGGACTGAAATTGGTAGAATGGGGGGGGAGAAAGTGCAATGTTGACACATTGATCAATATACTGTATGTGCTGCCCACAAATGTCAATACTGTGATATAGTTATTTAGTTTTCTAGGTTGAAAACACACATTTGTCCATCAGGTTCAACCTCATCTCCCTGACTGGATCAATGTATCGCATCTTCCTCTATCTAGAAGTCACAATCTGAGAAATTAGCCTTTGTGATCCTATAACTGTATGTACAGCATTAAGGGACCGCACTAAGCTGTAAACTGGATTGGTTTGTTTCCCCTGCACTTTAAAACCACATAAACGTCTCCTTTTCCCCACTTTAAATATTTCCCCTTTTATGAAATATCACAATGTTCCTTAGATACTTGGCTGTCTACCCATGCCTTTTTTAGTGTATTTGGCTGCTATAGTTGTCCTCCAGATATAAGGACTATCTGCCAAAATGTTCAACTCATTAATTTTTATTGATATTGGGGACTCCTTGAATACCATAAGTTTAGCCAATTTTCCATCAAACCACAGAGGCATAATTGAGCAAAGCTATTAAAATCAGGGATGCTCATCCGGATCCAGGTACCTGGGTAAACCCAGGTATCTGACCATTTTTCCGCTATCCGGGTCGGATCCGGATCCGGATACCTGGGCCACTATCCGGATAGCACTATACGGATAGCTAGCTGCATAATCCGGATACCCGCGGGTATCCGTTGTGAAGTTTAGAGGGGTCGCAGCCAGCACGCAGTACACAGATGTATAAAACAAAGTCCGTTTATTGTGCAGTAGAAGAAAAACAGCTTCAGTTCAGCAGTAACAAGTGGAAAATAAACAGTCAGCTTACTTCAGCTTGGTAATATAAAGTCCAGCAGGTTCAAACAAAGTTCAGTTTTCATCAGGCCAATACCATACTAACAACAGACCAGGGTATGGTTTGGCTTCCATCAAGTGCTCCAATATTCCTTGTCAGGAGATTCCGTAGCAGACATGCTACTCCTCCAACACCTCTCCTCAGACTGCCTGTGAGGCTGCTTCAAATGCATAAATTTGCATCTCATCAATACCATATTAGTGAGGCTCTCAGCCCCACTGACAACCAGGTGTGTACCTAGGTGGGATGGGAAGGCCCGCCCTTTCTTCCCTCCCATCCCAGGAGTCCGGCCCTGAAAAGAAAAAAACCAAGCAGCAACTGCTTGCTGCCAAAATCCGGACTCCTTTCCTAGGACCACACAAGGTTTTAAAGTGACCATAGTCCAAATACCGGGGAAATGTACCTCCCATCTACTACCCAGCCCCGATGGCCCCTACATATCACCCCCCCCCTCTGCCTCAACCCAGAGGAGGTGGAGGCACATAGACCCACTAAACAGTGGACTCTGGAAAGGGCATCAGCGTTCTGGTGCACTTTACCCGGCCTATGTTCCACCGCATAGTTGAATTCCTGGAGAGAGAGAAACCACCGGGAGACTCTTGCCTTTGTTCCTTTGTTCCTTTTCATCCAAGCTAGCGGGGCATGGTCAGAGATCAACCTGAACTTCCTACCCAATAAATAGTAGCGCAGGGAGTCCAGGGCCCATTTTATGGCCAAGCATTCCCTCTCCACTACCGCATAGTTTTTCTCAGCGGCCGTCAGTTTCCGACTGAGAAAAACTATGGGATGTTCTTCTCCATCAATCACCTGTGACAGAACCGCCCCCAACCCAACATCTGAGGCATCTGTCTGCACTACGAATTCTCGAGTGAAATCGGGGGCTACCAGGATAGGGTGACTACGCAATGCAGATTTCAGCTCAAAAAACGCTTTTTCTGTCTCTGCCGTCCACTGTATCATCACTGACTTCCGGCCCTTGGTTAAGGGAGCTGCTAGGGTAGAAAAATTGGGAATGAACCGTCTGTAGTAGCCCACTATCCCCAAGAAAGCTCGAACCTGTTTCTTACTGAGGGGGCGGGGCCATTCCTGGATTGCCTCAATTTTATTAATTTGGGGTTTTACCAACCCCCTTCCGACAATGTACCCCAAGTATTTTGCTTCCTCCATACCTAGGGCACATTTCTCGGGGTTCACTGTAAAACCCGCCTTCCTTAATGCATCCAGGACTGCTTGAACCTTTGGAAGGTGAGACTCCCAGTCTGAACTAAAAATTACGATGTCGTCTAAATAGACCGACGCATATCTTTGGTGTGGACGCAACAATCTGTCCATGACTCTTTGAAATGTGGCAGGGGCGGTCTGTAACCCAAACGGCATTCTCTTGTACTGAAAATGGCCCTCAGGTGTGGAAAATGCCATTTTCTCTCTGGCTTCTTTGGCCAAGGGTATTTGCCAATATCCTTTGGTCAGGTCTAACGTGGTTATGTAGCAGGCTGGGCCTAACCTTTCTATCAGTTCATCCACACGTGGCATGGGATAGCCATCAAATTTGGAAATTTCATTTAATTTCCGGAAATCATTACAGAATCGCAAAGTTCCGTTTGGCTTGGGTACCAACACAATCGGGCTTGACCATTCACTCTGCGATTCTTCAATGACGTCCAATTCCAACATGCGTTTTACTTCCTCTGAAACAGCCTTTCTGCGGGCCTCCGGAATGCGATAGGGCCTGACAAACACTTTAGCCCTGGGCTCAGCAATAATGTTGTGTTCAACCATATTAGTGAGTCCAGGCAAATCAGAAAATATCCCCTTGTTTCTCTGGAGAAACTCTTTTACCTGTTGGACCTGTGATTTGGAAAGAGTGGGGGCTACTTTCACATCCTCAATGCTGATTTGGGGTACAACACTCACACCCACCATAACCGGATCGGTCTCTCTCTCTTTCCAGGGCTTTAACAGATTGACATGATAAAGTTGATAGGGTTTCCGTCTCCCTGGCTGATGTACCTTATAATTCACTTCCCCCACTTTTTCAATGATCTCGAAGGGACCGTGCCACCTGGCCAAGAATTTACTCTCCACGGTGGGGATCAATACTGCCACTCTATCCCCCACCTGAAACTGCCTGAATTTTGCGGAGCGGTTATATAACCGACTCTATGCTTCTTGGGCTGCCAGTAAGTGTTCCTTGACAAGGGGCATCACCTTGGCAATGCGTTCTTGCAACTGGGAAACGTGTTCCACCACACTTTTGTGGGGACTGGACTCACTTTCCCATGTTTCTTTTACCAAGTCAAGCAACCCTCGAGGTCTGCGCCCATATACCAGTTCAAATGGTGAAAAACCTGTGGAGGCTTGAGGTACCTCCCGAACAGCAAACATCACCGCAGGCAATAAACAATCCCAATCTTTTCCGTCCCTTTGAACAACTCTTTTTAACATCATTTTTAAGGTCTTATTAAACCGTTCAACCAGCCCATCTGTCTGAGGGTGATAAACAGAGGTTCTCATCTGCTTGATCTGGAACAGTTTACACACATCAGCCATAACTTTAGACATAAACGGGGTTCCTTGGTCCGTAAGGATTTCCTTAGGAAAACCCGTCCGAGTGAACATATTAAATAATTCTCGGGCGATCGCTTTGGACGTAGGTTTTCTTAACGGAAAGGCTTCCGGGTAGCGAGTAGCATAGTCGAGTATGACAAGGATATATTGGTGCCCCCTGGCAGACTTTACCAGTGGCCCCACTATATCCATGGCAATGCGCTCGAATGGCACCTCGATTATTGGCAAGGGCACCAAAGGGTTTCGAAAATGGGACACTGGCGCGGTTAACTGACAGGTGGGGCAAGAAGCGCAGTAATTCTTTACTTCGGCCTTTAACCCAGGCCAGTAAAACCTGTCAGTTATCCGCGCCTCCGTTTTCTCGGCACCCAGGTGACCTCCCAATGCTTCATTGTGAGCCAAGTCTAGTACCATCCTCCGAAACTCTTGAGGCACTAGCAGCTGCTCAACAACCTCTTCTCTGACCTTTGCAACCCGATATAACATATCCCCATGAACTGAAAAATGAGGGAATCTCTCCTCTGCCCCAGGTTCCTGGGAAACTCCATTTACAACAGATACCTGTTCTCTAGCATGGGATAACGTTGGATCCCGCATCTGCGCAGTGATAAAAATCCCTTTTGACACATCCAGGTCAGGGAGCATAGATTGGGGGGAAGATTCCTCATCATCCTCGCCCAACATAACCTCAGTAACCTGCTCAGGGTCCCGGCAAGGATGGTCAGTCACATTTTCATCCATTTGCAACATTACATCATCCTTTTGTAATAATACATCATCATTTTGCAATAATACATCATCATTTTGCAATAAATTTTCTGCAACATCTTTGTCCAGACTTGGTGCATCAAGTTCTCTGGTAGGGGGAGGAGGGGCTAAGTTATTATCAGAATCCTTAAATAACTTCCCTTTTACATTCTCCCATAGTTCCCAAAACAGTGGAAAGTCTCGACCCAATATTACTTGACACATTAGGTTTCTTACCACTCCGACGGCGTGAGTAATTGTCCCACAGTCAGTTGAAATCGACACTGGCACCACAGGATAAGTCTTTGCGTCTCCATGAATACACACCACCTTAAGCGGCTTTAGCACAGTGTCAATTGTTCCAATCAGATCAGCGTGCACCATGGTTACCATACTGCCTGAGTCCAGCAAGGCTTTAGCAGGTACCTGGTTCACACTAACGGGGCACACAAAGCTCTCCTGGCACTCTGCCAGGCATACGTCCTGGGCAAAAAAGGACACCCTCCGTAGCACGTCACACTGCATGGGTTCCTCCTGCAGCGGACACTGGGCTCTGGTATGGCCCCAGGCAGAACATCTCCAACACTGGATCGCACCTCCCTTCCGAGGTGTAGCAATAGCAGGTGGCAACCCCTGAGCGGCTGTTGGGAATACTTCCCTATTGCTGGTGATGCTGGTTGCGGGGTTCCGTGAAGCACCCTTTCCAGAGTCAGGGAACCTTGCAACACGGGATAAGATGGGGCCTGCCTGGCCCTTTGGAGAGAGTAGATCTTCCACTACGGTATATCTCTCCACCATCTCCACCAGCTGCTCCGCTTTTTTGGGGTCTGCATGACGGACCCATCGCTGTAGTCCCACTGGCAGGGCACGCAGAAAATGATCCAGCACGAATCGCTCCACCATCTCAGGCCCGGTAAGTACCTCTGGTTGCAGCCACTTTGTTTCACCAATTCCTCCATCATGCAGACAAGGAGACTGGCCCTTTAAATGTCACTTTTTAAACGGAACTTTTTCCTGCAGTGCTGCGCTGCCCGCATCCGAGCACCAGTTGTGAAGTTTAGAGGGGTCGCAGCCAGCACGCAGTACACAGATGTATAAAACAAAGTCCGTTTATTGTGCAGTAGAAGAAAAACAGCTTCAGTTCAGCAGTAACAAGTGGAAAATAAACAGTCAGCTTACTTCAGCTTGGTAATATAAAGTCCAGCAGGTTCAAACAAAGTTCAGTTTTCATCAGGCCAATACCATACTAACAACAGACCAGGGTATGGTTTGGCTTCCATCAAGTGCTCCAATATTCCTTGTCAGGAGATTCCGTAGCAGACATGCTACTCCTCTAACACCTCTCCTCAGACTGCCTGTGAGGCTGCTTCTTATGCATAAATGTGCATCTCATCAATGCCATATTAGTGAGGCTCTCAGCCCCACTGACAACCAGGTGTGTGCCTAGGTGGGATGGGAAGGCCCGCCCTTCCTTCCCTCCCATCCCAGGAGTCCGGCCCTGAAAAGAAAAAAACCAAGCAGCAAAATCTGGACTCCTTTCCTAGGACCACACAAGGTTTTAAAGTGACCATAGTCCAAATACCGGGGAAATGTACCTCCCATCTACTACCCAGCCCCGATGGCCCCTACACCGTCCAGATATCCGGATCCAGATCCGGATAGTGTAACTAGTAAGGAGATGATGTCATTCAGCCAATCAGAGGCCTACCAGCCTAAGTCCTGGCACCCAATCACAGAAGGGAACCCTGGCCACACCCCTGTATAGCAAGGAGGGCTGGCATGATGAGACAGATCGTCCTTGCTTGTGTGGCTGGCTGGTCACTGACAGACTTGCTCCAGTGCTGGCTTAGCAAGTGCTGTATACAGTGATAAACCTAAAGCTTTGAGTGCTAAACATCTTCACTACGCTATTGTTCTATTGTTTTTTTTAGCTAGCTAGCTTGTAATTGTTTGCTTTCATTCAGTTAGTTAGGTCCTGTCTGTGTCTGTGTCTGTGTCTGTGTACAAGGAGATCTAAAAGAGGGAGGAGCGCTCTAAGTGCATTAACCAGGTTGAACTTTATTTGCGCATAACAAGTTGATACTTACAAGAAAGAAGTTAAAAAGGCGCTTGTCTGCGGATAAGCCAACCGCTCTACCCCTCTGCGGCAAGTTGCACGCGCTGTGGCCAGCAGCGGCGTGTCCGTTGTTGTCAGGAAGCTCGTCTTGCGAGGCGGTGGGCGGGGCCTATGGTCGTAGTGCGTGTGACGTCATGACGCGTTTCGGCGCTCTGCGCCTTCATCAGATGACGTCACGCGCCGTAGGAGGCGTACTTATATACGCTTGTGTGCCGTAGTTATGGCAACAATTGAAAACATTCAAACAAACTTTATTGTCCGTTACGACGTATATACATGCACCTATGGGCGGATAAAATATCAGCGCATCTGCATGTTAGAAGGTGTACACTGGCTCACAGCGCGTGCATCTGTGCCGCTGCACATATTACACATACAACATCCTTAGTTGACACAAAATTTTTTTAAAAAAAGAAGAAGTGATGAATCTTATGTGATAGTCTGATTAGACTAACCACATTATTAACCTTTTAGTCATGTCACAATGGATTTCAAAAGTGAACCCTCTAATCATGTACATATAAATGTGAAAAACTGTACCTATGCACATAGCGTACAATAACACAAAGACATGATACAAGTTTAAGTGACAATATATAGATAAGATTAAAACATTATGACCCACATAAAAACATCATTGAGATGAACATAAAATATAAAAAAATATATGCACATATGTATATATATAAAAAAAGGATAAATAGGTCGCTCGAGTACCAAGGCATTGAATAAAAATCTATGAGGCAATTCTGTAGGGAGAAGGCCCATGGTAAAATAATGGTGAATGTAGGTCTTATCCTCATGCATACAATCGTATGTATACTACTGTCGGGTGGGAGGACCTTGGGGGGAGAGAGGGGGGGGGGGGAAAGGGGAGAAGATGTGGGAAACAGGAGGAGGGAAAGGGTAAGGACCTGAAGGAAGGGGGGGGGGGGAAGGGGGGGGGGTGGGGGAGAAGGAAAAAGGGGGGGGGGAAGGGATTAGTAGGGGTGGACGTGGATGACAAAAATAATTAGTACAAGTGTATACCTACTAAGGACAGTGTCTAAATGATAAATACTCACCACCCTCATCTAGTGGTGATAACTGCTAGGATTATTGTGAAGAGACTGTGGAAAGAGGGGGGGGGGGGGAGGAAAAAGGGCGGTTAAAAGAGGAAATATCCATGTCAACACATAATTGTAAAATACTCTACACAATGATCAAATATATGTGGAAATTTCCAATCCTTCATTTAAGCCATTAGGGGTTAGAGAGTCAATCTTAAAAATCCAATACGTCTCTCTTTCACACAATCTCTTATATCTCTCTCCTCGTTGGAGATTCTTAGAGATCATTTCCAGACCTAGAATGCGGAGGGAATCTACGCTACTGGAATGATATTCTTTAAAATGACGGGGAACACTATGTTTTTCGTTCCCATCCAATATATTTCTTTTATGCTCCCCAAATCTTTGTCTTAAAGGGCGCGTGGTTCGGCCCACATAATATTTTGGACAGTCACAGGACAAGAGATAGATCACATGATCACTACCACATGTGATAAATTGCTTGATTAGGACCTTATGTTGTCGGCCATCTACTGTTTCTCTAGTTCTGTGTTTGATAAATGGACAACAGCCACATCTTTTTACATGGCATCTATAATTGCCTGTAACGGCAGGAAACATAGTTTTGGGCGCTTCGTGTGTTTTCTTGACATTACTGGGTGCTATACAATTTTTTATGGACTTGGCTCTCTTGAAAATGACTCCTGGCTTTTCAGGGAGAATATTTCTTAACACAGGGTCCTGTTGTAATATGGGCCAATTCTGAGTTATTATCTTTTTAATTTTTCTAGATTCATCAGTATAAGGGGTGATAAAAGAGAACTCAGATCTCATTGGGGTCTTGGAAGAGTGAGTATTAGACTTATGGGGTTCGATACTGAATTCTTCCAGTGTGGCCTGCAGTGATTCTGACTCATAGCCCTTTTCCAGAAACTTTTTTGACAATATTTCCCCTTGTTTGAAATAATCCTCATCCAGTGTACAGTTTCGTCTGAGTCTCCGAAACTGGCTTCTGGGGATATTTTCAATCCATTTAGCATTATGACAACTGGAAGCATGTAAATATGAATTGCCTGCCGAAGGCTTAAAATGTGTTTTGGAGCAAATCTCCCCACTGCTATTATAATACAGTTCTAAGTCTAAAAAGATCAAACTTTGATCTGAAACCACATGCGTAAATGTCAACCCAAACGCATTTTTATTGCAGTATTTCACAAATTCATCCAGTGTTTCGCGACTCCCTTCCCATATGATTATGATATCATCGATGTACCTACTATAAAATATCAGATTTCTGGCGAATGGGTTATCTGCCCATATATATTGGCTCTCCCAGTACGCCATATACAAGTTGGCGAAGCTGGGAGCAAATCCCGCCCCCATCGAGGTACCACAGGTTTGTAGGTACAGTTTTTTCATAAAACTGAAATAATTATGTGACAGGGCGAACTGTAAGAGGTCCAGCAAAAACTGAGCCTGTAAAAACGATAGTGACCCATCTTGTATTAAAAAATACTGTACTGCCTCCAATCCTTTGTCGTGCGGAATGCACGTATACAGTGATGTCACATCTAGAGAGACCCATAGATAATTTTGTTCCCACCTATACTCCCTTAGGGTGTCTAACACATGAGAAGAATCACGTAAATAGGCTTGAGTGGCTAGAACTAGAGGTTGAAGAAAATAATCAACATATATAGAGATGTTTGCAACAATTCCCTCCATCCCTGCAACAATGGGCCTCCCAGGCGGATTTGAGGCATCCTTGTGAATTTTAGGAATATGATAAAAATAAGGGATGGAGGGATAAGGGACCAACAGAAAACGTTTTTCAGATTCATTAATGACATCAACATTACATGCCCTGTCTACCAGTAACTTCAGCTCGTCTAGGTAAACCAAGGTGGGATCATTTGGTAATATTCGGTAGGTTTTTTCGTCAGAAAGTAATCTTAATCCCTCTTTAACATACGCATCATAGTCCATTATGACAATACCACCACCTTTATCAGCCTGCCTTATTACTAAGGTTTGGTTGTCTGTGAGCTGTTTCAAAGCCTTTCTTTCCAATATACTGAGATTTGAGTGTTTCTTGGTTACATTTTCTTTACAAACATTCTTAATTTGTTCAAACACCAGTTGGTAGTAGGTGTTGATAAATTGTCCCTTTGAGTTGGTGGGGTAAAAAAATCGATTTTGGTTTAAATGGTGTGTGACGTGTATTGGTGTCTGGAACATATTCAAGCCAGTCATCTTCTTCTACTGTGTGTGTAGAGGGATCAATAATAAAAGACCAGTTTTCCTCCTCTATTAATGATGAGGTGGGTGGGGGTGAAGTGTCTCCAGTCCTAGCAACAGGCCCTATGTGGTCAGATGTGATATGGGTCTTATCAGTTCTGGTGGCAAAGAATCTCTTAATAGTCAGAGACCTAATGAATCTATGGAGGTCCTTATAGAGCTGGAATTCATCAGGTCTAGCTGTAGGGGCAAAATTTAGTCCTTTCTCCAACAAAGCTATCTCACTGGACGTAAGATTGTGAGAAGATAAATTAAATATTTTTATTGTAGTGTGGGTGGCATTTCCTCCTCTACGTTTCTCCTTTCTTTCTTTGATGGCTCGCCCCCCTCTGTTTCCCCGTCTACATCTTCTAACCCTCTTTTTTTCTTGGTTCCCGGGGTATTGGGGAGCTTTTCTCCTAAAAAAAGATCTTGTCCTGGATCCCTCAGACCACCCTCTGGACTTATTGTTTGAATGAACGGGGTAGGTGGTGGTTGTCCTGGATGGATGTTGGGCTGATCATCCTGTTCAATCAATTCCCGCCAGTGAGGGGGAACCTCACTTTCAATTTTCTTTTTGGCGGGTAGGGGTTCTACAGGCGTGGTTTCAATGGAACTCAAGTTAATCGAGTTCTCATAGCGTTTAGGAATTGCTCCTTCTCTATATCTATCTCGGTACCTCTCTGAGTACTTTGGATAATTAGCATTATAACGTGAATTTAACCCAGTGTTTTGGGATTTTATCGAGCCACTGATGTTTTTATGGCCTCTGTTGGACATTTTATTCACAATGGGAACTGTTAGGTCTGTATTCTGATTTTTATTTTTATTTCTTTCTCCATTTCGGGAATCATTATCTTTAAAATATTTTTCTTTATGATGAACATTTGTACCCCCAATGGGTCTTGAATTGGACCCCTGTCTCGATAATTGTTTCTCCTTTCTAAACGGTTGATCAAATTTATAAGGTCGCTTACGGTTTTTTTGTGGGGATTTAAAATGTCTATATCGTCTGTCAGGGGAAGGTTTTATAGCCCTTTGATTGGTATTTTGTCTGAGAATGTGTGCCTCATCCCTAGGCATTCTTGGGGGGTGTTTGATATGCCCAGGGGAAGAGGTATTGTTAGAGACCAGGTCTATATGAGTAGGATTAATGTCAACTTTGTGTGTTGATGGTGTTGTGTTAGGAGTGTTACCCCATTTAAATATATTGCCTCGGGCGTAATCAATCTTATCTCTTTCGAATTTTTTCAGCTTTTTGTTTATAAGCTCCGTCTCTATTGATTTAGTAGATAAATTTATTTTCTCGTTCCACTCAGCATATTCCTTCAAAGTCTGGAATCTGCTGAGATCTAGCTCTATGGAAGGAATAACCTTCCGTACTCGAGATAGATTACGTTCTCTCTGGACCACAACTATCTTCATCCACTTTTCAGTACATTCAATAGCTGCTTCTTTCCAGATGAGATGTAAGTCAGCATCTAAAAAATCACAATCATTCTTACTTCTCATGCCTCTCGGGGCAATCTGAGCTGAAATATACTCAGAGAGAAATGAGGAATCAATCCACTGAGTACTCTCATATTTCCTTCTGTGTAGGCCAGCAGGACAGTATAGGGAATAGGAGGATTACTGTGTTATTGTATTGTAGTTAGTACTGCAGTTAGTTGTTATGGCGGCGGCCTGGCGGGTACACACGGTGCGTTCCCGCACTCGATTTCCTGCTCAATTCCCGTCGACTCGATTATTTCCGACATGTCCGATTTGCGTTTCGATGGATCGTTAGGTCGATTTGCATGTAAAGTATGCCAAATCGACCTAACGATCCATCGAAACGCAAATCGGACATGTCGGAAATAATCTAGTCGTCGGGAATCGAGCGGGAAATCGAGTGCAGGAACGCACCATGTGTACCCGCCAGGCCGACACCATAACACAGTGTGCACTGTCTGTCCTCTACTCTGCGGTCTGTCACTCCATGCTGATTTGATGTAAAGTCCAACCCCGATTTTATTAAAGTAAAAATACCCCACATCATCTGGTGACATCATCACGTATAAGTTGTACTATGTCTGCTGGCACCGGTAGCTAGGGGAGGGGCAGCAAGGGCAAGAGGACAGGGAGCAACATTACAGCCACCCTCAGAAGGTCTGCCGTGTCAGTGTCGACCCCAGCGGGCAGCCTACCCTCAGTCAGCGAGCTTTTCACTCCAGGCGCTGCGATTGAACTCAGGGCTGTTAGCCGCAAGGAGTTTGAGGAGGATGTTCTGGGTTTTGAGGAGGGGGGGTATGATGTTGATGATGGGATGAAGGACCGTGACTACCATCCACAGGATGGGGATGTTAGCTCTGAGGAGGAGGATGCGTTGGTGGGTTTGACACGGAGGATCAGCATTGCAGACAGTGGCCGTGGAATGCGGGACCCACCACATCCTTCTGCTGCTGCCACCAGCCGCACCACTCAACCCCCAACCGCCACAGGGAGAAAAGCCACAGCATCCCATTCTGGCTGCAGGAGAATCTTCACCTCCCCAATCTGGCCGCCACGGTGCCACAGGCCACTGCTGCTGATACTGCCACCTATATTCAACCCAAAACACAATTGCGGTGTCATTTTTTTTGAGGTGTCTGGGCTGAAAACTGTCGTGTCCCAGTTGTGCGATTGGACTTTGGACACAATGTGGGCTGCACGACTGCTGTCTGGAACCTAGTCCTGATGTCAATTGACAGCTTTTTTTTTTTTTTTTCCATTTTATGTCCACCAAATAATTAATTAGTATTTCCCTTTAAAAAAAACATGATGCTACATGCATCATTTACCCTAAAAACCATTTTAAAGCTATTTAAAGGGCACTTCCGGGTTTTCTATCCGGATACCCGAATAGGTCAGGTACCCGCGGGTAATTTGGTTGGATATCCGGATCGGATCCGGATATCCGCAAGGTCGGATCCGGATACCCGGATCCGGATATCTGGGTACCCGGATCCGGGCGGGTAATAAAAAGCACTACC
Organism: Hyperolius riggenbachi; assembly: GCF_040937935.1. Classification (NCBI taxonomy): domain Eukaryota; kingdom Metazoa; phylum Chordata; class Amphibia; order Anura; family Hyperoliidae; genus Hyperolius; species Hyperolius riggenbachi. The sequence continues at coordinate 348,616,025 of NC_090648.1, forward strand.
CGAGCATCCCTATGCCACTCAACAGAAGAACTTATAAACTGGGTTTAAAATTACACTATAAAAAAAAAATATTTTAAGGCCAAATGAAAAAATGTATTGAACGCCATTTAACTACTGCTCCCACACTTTATCAGTTCCTAGGCTGCGTTGTGGTCCCTCCTTGTCCATGTCACCATGTGTGGCCTTCAGGGGAATGGCTTACCACTACTGGTCGGTTCAGTACATTTATAAAGGATGGGTAAGGGGAAGGGGCATGCAGATGGTGGGGAAAGCAAAGTCAAGGAGCAGAACAGATTTAAATGGCTCTATGGCAACGGCCATGTAAAGATAACAGTGTGGAACCAAGAAGAAAAGTAGATTTATAGCTGGTAAACAAGTATTTTATTGTGAACATTGTCCTCCTCCAGCATCTTTGTAGTATTTATGTATTAACATAAATAAGTTAAACCACAGAAACATATGGATGGATAAGCACAGTTTAATGCAGTTAGATATTCAATAGAAAAAGAAGAAAAATTCTTTCAGTTGCCTGCTTAAACAACTTTCAACATTTTTTTTTTTTACTATTACATTGCAGATTTCTTTTTCTTCAGACTATTCAGTCTCATTATATTCAATTACTGTATATTATATTATATTAAATTCACTGCTATGTGCCTGCTCTGTCATATATAAGCATTCTCCTTTTACATTTAAAAATACTTGTAAAATTATTGGATTAACTCCATTTATATAGAGGAAAATTTAAGATCCAGGCAGAAGATGTATCTAATATTTGACTTGGTTTAAAAGTGTTGCTGGAATAGCTGTATTTGTCTTCCAGCAACTTCTTATTTTCCTAATCTCACCTTCTCCTGCATGTAATGTAAATAGCATTTGCTATTGGTTGGTGATGAAATCCCTAAATAATGTGGAATGTCACCTCCTTATTCTGTTTAGCTACTGTATGGGCAGAGCTTACATGGACTATTCCCTATGTAGAAGAAGAGCATTGCTAGATCTTGGGACCATGACCATGGAATGGACGATACAACAAGGTAGATCATATAATGCAATCAGATGGCAGATTCATTAGGAATACATAGACGTCATGAGAGCAAAGTTACCGTTCAAAGTTTCTAGAAACCACCTTTACAAAAATAAAAAACATGGAGATCATTAACAAAATGTTAATTTGGAGCGTCATGATTTGTAGCTACACCTCTGTCAAAAAGGAAAAAAGTAATACCCATCTATTAGTAAAATTCCCTGTCTGGCCAGGGTAAATTATACAGCTGCAAGTGTGCTGTAAAAACATTTAAAGTGAATTGAAGGTGAGAGAGTCGAAGCTTGGGTTAAAAATCACATTCTTACCTATGAAGTGGGAAACCTTTGGATCCTATAGAGCACGTGTCAAACTTTGGCCCGCAGAGCCATAAAAATTGGCCCACCAGTGCTTTCATGATTTATATTGATTTTGGCACGCGGCCACATTCCCAGCTCCGCCCCCTCCCGTCCCTGATCTGCTCTTCTGGTGGCCAGCTCTGCCCCTCTGCCCTCCCTCCTCGTATGAGTGATAGAGCATGACTACGCTCTATCACTCCGTTGGTCCGCCTCTCAAGGAAGGAAGGAAGGCTTATCTCTTCCTCCTTGGCCTGCTAGCCCGCCCCCTCCTTCCTCAGCCACCGCTCCTTTACCTCATGGAGTCGGCGGCCCATCCTGCACCGAAGTTTGCACCTTTCATCCTGTTCACTACATGCCCGGCCCTCGGCATGCAGCACAGGAATCACCTGTGATGCGAAGACACCAGAGCGGCTCCCTCGGTAATGTTGTGTTTCCTGTATATGCGACGTTATCGAGGGAGCCGCTCTGGTGTCTTCGTGTCACAGGTGATTCCTGTGCTGCATGCTGGGGGCCGGGCATGTAGTGAACAAGATGAAGGGAGCAGACTTCGGTGCAGGACGAGACGCCGACTCCATGAGGTAATGGAGCGGTGGCCGGGGAAGGCGGTGGAGGATAAGGCTGACTACCTACTGGGGGCACCTACTTACCTAGCTAACCTATACTGGGGCCACTTACCTAGCTAATCTATACTGGGGCCACTTACCTAGCTAACCTATAGTGGGGACACCTACCTAGCTAACCTATAGTGGGGACACCTACCTAGCTAACCTTTAGTGGGGACACCTACCTAGCTAACCTATAGTGGGGGCACCTACCAACTAGCCTATACTGTGCACCTATGTAGCTAACCTATACTGGGGAAACCTACTAAGCTACACTGGAGGCACCTACTTACCTAACCTATATTAGGGGCACCTATGCCTTATTATTCTACACTGGGGGCACCTACCTAGCTAACCTATTCTGGGGGCAACTATAAAGGCTACCTATACTGGAGGCATCTACCTGGCTATAATATACTATGCCTGACTAACCTTTCCTGGGGGCACCTACCTAGATAACCTATACTGGGTGCACCTATGCCTGTCTACCTATACTGGAGTCACTTACCCAGCTAACCTATACTGGGGGCACCTATGTCTGGCTTCCTATACAGGGGTTAACTATATCTGGCTACCTGCCTTCCTATGCCAAGGGTTTTTTTTGTTTTTTTTGTTTTTTGTTCCACAGCGGCAAATTGGCAGGTGTTGTGTGATCATTCCAAATGGGGGGGGGGGGGGGGGGGGGGTATAAATATGACTGTTGGCCCTCAACCTGGTCTAAGATTTTCATTTTGGCCCTCCGTCTTTTTGAGTTTGACACCCCTGCTATAGAGGCTTCCCACCATGTCTACCAGTTCCCCACTGTAGCTTGCGCATCCGCCATAGATTTCCAATAAGGGCTTGTTGAAGATCAGATCAGGGCCATGTTCCTCTCTAAGCACGAGGGTGGCCATACCGCACCTCTGCAATTAAGCTGGAGTGTCCCCAATGTTCTAGAGGGTCCTCGGCAGTGACAGAAGACCAAAAGACAGCATGGGAAGCCTCTGGAGGATCAAGAGGCTTCCCTCTCCTTAGGCAAGAATGTGATTTTTCACCCGAGTTTCAGCTTGGGTTTGCTTTAAATAAACTTTATGTGGTGTAAACAACTGAACTGCATAAATTATGTTTTCTTAAAATAAATAAAAAATACTTAGTACTCAGATGACACAACTTGTTTTTAATCTATGAACTAACTTTTGGTTAGATGATCACTTGTAAAAGGAGTCCAGACACTGATCACATTCTGCATTACAAATATCTTTTGCTGTTGTAGAGACTGCAGTCTTTACTCAGTGTTCAGTCTGTGCTACAACTCCGAGAAGTTTAAACAGCAGGATGATGCAATCCAAAGAAGAACAATCACGCCCACAGTTCCTCATTCTAACTTCCACTTCCTTTAATCTGCACAAAACTCATATATTAAAATATACCATTGGAGCACCCTGATTATTAAGCCCAGATGATATACTTGGTTCTGTATCTAAAGATGGACTTTGAAAGAAAACATTGTTTGGCTTTTTATTGATCATAGCAAATACATTTTTTATTTTGTGTTGAGCCTTGAGTGTGTCCTTCAATTCTTATTCTACATTGTTAAAAGTAATGGTAGATCCCCCAATCTGACATGACTGGTACTCTTTAATAAATCCTCCTCATTTTAAAAGCCTGCCTTTTCATTGACTTCTGCCGTACCAAAACGCACAGACAGTGGGGATTTCAAACTCCATTTTCTGCGGCGTGCAAAAATTGATACATCGTCCAGTTTATTACGGCATCTATTGTTTTGGCTTTCACGGAAAATATAGAAGAGGAAAACATAAGTAAATTTTCTATTTAGCTGAATTGTGTGGGATTGATAAGATAAAGGAGGAACAATCAGAGAGGAGATTCAATGGCATAAAACACGGTTAAGAGAAGACACGCTCGTTTTCTTTTGTCAGTGGAATCTGAGCTTGATAAACCGCCTAGTTTAAGGTGCATTCAGCCTTTGCTATAAAGCACTTCAATATGTTTTTTTCTACACTATAATCAATCTGTCTTGTTTTACCTTCAATATCATCCCCTCACATGCTTCTCCTCCCTCCTCCAACTGTTAAAACATTTATTTAAACAAAACCCACAGCAATTGTTCGGTAATTGTAAAACCACAAAGTGTTTTTTCGTACTTTACATATGGTGGAAAAGAAAATCTTTTGAAAGTCTGTACTGTAGCGATCTCATCCATGGTTTATTATTACATATGAGTCCGTTATTGAACTTTCTGATTGTACGACAAGCACATGTTAAAGATTCTAATTTTCATTTACACTAATGCTTTCTCCAGTTTGATCCAGTTCCCGTTCCTCATTTGTGTCAGCAAGCTTATTGCTGTTAAATGATATGCCTGACTTGACACATTGCCCTTAGCAAGTATTACTGGCTTGATAAGTGAAGAAGGCAGGCTCACAAAGGCAGTGTGACTTCTCAACTGTCATATGTAAAGACAAGTTAGCCATGGACATCTTGTCAAGGTGATATGGGGAAGTGTCTGGCAGTTCCTGTCATTAGCCAGAATCATAATTAATGTTGCTATAATGAGGCCTCTGTTCAATTCATGGGCAGGTCTTCCAAACAGGTCAAAATGTTTCTGACATGAAATGTATAAGATCCAAACACTCTTGTGAATGAGGGAATTTTTGGCTCTTTATTTGAATCTCTGGAGGGCAGCTATAGCAAATGTACCTAAATGACATGGGAAACCCACCTCAAATCTGGGGAGCATATTGTCATTTAGAAGAAAAGTGGGGAAATAAGTACAGTGAGAAAGACACAAATCCAATTTACAATTTTGTTGGGTCCATTTGTTATTATTATAATTAATATTAAAATTTTACGTAATGCCGGCATGGAACATAACAGCTGCACTGGCACAGAGAGGGCATACATACCATAACAAGATGGCAATAGGGGTAAAACAGATAATGCAAAGTCATGCAGAATACCCTGTAAGAGGTGTGAGGTAAAGCAAATATATGCGATATACATCACTTACCATGACCCACTTGAAGGTATGGATTTGTCCACCCACATGAGTTTACAGTGATCGAAATAAAGGTGTGAAGACAATCAGGAAAAGCTGGTCAGCAAGCTTTGGATCAGTGTCTAGATACTTTGTTTTGCTGTACATGCTTTTAACGTGTTTTGTTGCTGTTGCGCTTCTCGTGCGGCGACCGCGTTAATCTCTGGAGCACCAGTGACAGTAAGGGTTTGTCCTAAAAAAAATAGCCGAGTTCCAGAGCAAAGGATGAAGGTTTTTTGAGGCATCAAACAGGCCTCAGAGGAGAGACAGAAGGCCCTAGGAGGATTTTTCATAATAAATTAGGCATGCCTCACAGTAGTAGCCCACGACACTGCACTAGGCATGTGGTTTCTGTACTGTGTGTTTTTGGTGCGTTTTTGGTGTATTTGCATTTTTCATGCATTTTTTTGTGCGTTTGCAGGTTTATTTATTTCAGTAGTCAGTGGAGGTAAATACAGTAACATATTTAAACAGAAAAAAGAGCATAAAAAAAGCATGTTAAAACGCATTCTCCTGCATCTCCATTGAGACACCTTATATGCGTTTTACATGCGTTTTTGAAAATTATGCAGCAAGTTATGCATTTTCACGCACAATGTAAAATGCACATTCTGTATATTCTGGCGTATAACTACTTTTTAACCCTTGAAAATCTTCTGAAAAGTCAGGGGTCGTCATATACGCCGGGTGTCATTGATGCCGGGTGATACTCCCTATCCTGTTCCCGCCTCTCAGATCTCGCTGCTGAGGACTGTAGTGAAGCAGCGCAGGTGCACATGTGCGACATCTGAGAGGCAGAGAAGGAGGTAAATAGGATACAGGAGTGGGCCAGAAGGGTAAAAGAGGCGTGTTTTATGGGCACAGCACAATCTATTCTTCCATACTGCTCTGATAAACAGGAAGACAAGGAGAGCTGACCAATCTGCTTACTGAGAGGGAGAGTTGACCAATCCAAAAATTGCCTATATACTGTTATATACTGGGTACCACATACAGTACAGCACCAGTATCTGTTCATACATAGTACCAGTATAGAATTTTTTTTTGTACTTTTATTTAGTGTGTGTTGTAAGAGGGGAAGTCTTAAGCTGGCCACTAACGGTCCAATTTCTAGCGAAAAATCGTTCGAGCGATCAGAAATTCTGATCGGACGAAAAATCGTTCACTACACCATCAACTAACCAATCATTGCTTCCTATCTATTACGACCACCAAGAAAATCCAAATTTTCGTTCGACGAAAATTCTTTCGGGCGACATTTTTTTCACTCGTTCATAATCGATTGTGTCCACCAATGGAGATTATTTACAACCAATCCGATCAGAATTTCTGATCGCTCGAACGATTTTTCGCTAGAAATTGGACCGTTAGTGGCCAGCTTTATACGGCGAGTATATCCCAAACTCTATATTTTAACTGGAAAAGTTGGGGGGTCGACCTATACGACCAGTCGTCTTATACGCCGGAATATACGGTATATATACGTTTTTACATGTGGCCTCTGGATTTTAAGTATTGGAAAAAACATTGGCATTTTGATAGCGTTTTTTGGCTAGTGTGGTCCTAGCCTCAAGCTTGATTGTCTTCTCTTTCCGGCTATAGTTTAACTCAGGGAAAGAAAAACCTTTTTGGCTGGAAGTTCACTTCAAGGCTAAAAGTTACTCCTTTGTTGTTATATGTATTATATTTTCCTGGTAAAGTTACTTAAAAAAAAAGTTTAACTTACCTGAGGTTACTGCCAGCCCCCTGCAGCTGCCCTGTGTCTGTGCCGGTCCTCAATGATCCTCCAGGCACCCTCCATGGCTACGTTTCATTTCCGCTAACTTGCAAGTCAGCGGCCATTGTGCCTGCGTGGCCCTGGCCGCGCGTGTCCTCCTGCACGCTCCCGCTGCTGGGATCGTTTTGCGCAGATGCAGTATGAGGTTTTCTCATACTGCGCAGGACACTCCCAGCCATGGGAGCACGAACGATGATCTGAACGGCTAGGGCCTTAAAGGCGCTGTGGCTGTCGACTTGTAAGTCAGCAGAAACAAAACTTAGCCATGGGAAACTGAGGATCGTTCCAGGATGGTGAAGGAACAGGGTGGCTGCAGGGGGCTTTTGTGTTCGCTGGTGCGCTCCTCACTACTAACTCTACACCCGAACCTCTTCACTGAAATTTGCCGCACTTTGTTCAAAATGCTACATTCAACATTGCAAATTAACAATATAAAGTACAGCAATTATGCGCTGCCTTACAGTCCACTTGACCTTATTGCTTTTGGGCCACTACAGACCACTGATTGTCCACAAAGAGTTAATAGTCTTTCACTTGGGTCTTCATACTCATAACACCTCAAAGGATGTAGAAAAACACAACAATCATCTCATAGACTGTATTGAACATTCCAGGTATCACCACACCATAAGATCTTCTCAGGATCACCACAGCAATCGTGTTCCGCCACCACTAGGAACCACTCTCACCTTGTGTGGTAGCTGCCCTGATTCGCAGACAGCACCACTAGCTGTAACACTCCCACTGGCAATCAGCTTTCCTGGATAGTCTTGGTAGTTATCTTCCTCAAATGCATGCAACAAACAACATACTAATTGTGCAGGCTGCTACTCATTTTTAAGTATTCACCACCCACGGGTATTCCTCTCAAACCACCGTGCACTATGCTGTAGGGGGCTGGCAGAAGCCTCAGGTAAGTGAAACTTTTTTTTTAAGTAACTTCAGGTTCCCTTTAAATGCATTTTGCATTTGCATTTTAGAAGTGGTAGTTAATTCTAGAGAACGGAAGGCTTAATGGTAATAGAGTATTGCTTTTCAGCAAAATAGCTGTAAAAATAGAATGAAATGAAGCTATCTAAGCTTAAAAGTCAAGCTAGAATGACCAAGCAAGCGTCCAGTTGATATTCATGCGGACCTTTTTATCTCCCTGAGCTCAAACAGCTGCAAGCTAAACAAGAGCTTAGAAAAGAAAACCTTTCTTCAAACTGGTCTCTGGCATATGCTTCAGTCAAGTGGAAGAAGTCAATACTCTCAAAAAAGTGTTTGTGTTGTTTTAAAGTACCATTTTTTTTTTCAGAACATATTTACTGAACTGGTAATAATCACCTTTGCTAAAAAGACTGCAGCGGTAATTTAGAGAATACAACAAATAATGGCATATTTATCACCTAGCTCATCCAGGCTCTGTGTTCCATTACGGCCAGTGCAGTTATTAAAATGTAAAAGAGGCTTTTTTTTTTGCCAAACTCATTCTGCTTTCAATTTACTTTATTAACAAAAAAAATTACAAAAAGCAAAAAACACCACTGTAGGCTGTTTTCCCCTACAACTGATCCCATAAACGGCTGTACCAGCATTAGCAAATAAAATTAGATCAGATATGTAACTTTTTTTTAAATATTGCTAACACAACTACTGCAGAGTGTGCTTGCCCACCACTGGGGAGGAGGAAGAGGAAGAGGAGGAAGACACAAGGAGAATATACAAGCACTGTGCAAATAGTGCCCTGGTTGGGATTTGAACCAGGGACCCAGCTCTGCAAGGCAAGAGTGCTAACCATTACGCCACCATAATATCGCTGTGCACAGACAGAATGGGACATGTTACCATTACTACTGGCAGCTCGTACCACGGGTTATGCTATTAGTACAACCCGCGTAGCGTAAACGTAACTTATTATTACTAATGGTAACGCTCATTGCTAACACACATTTCCATAGCAGTGTTCATGCTACTCAAGTACCACGGGTTACACCAATAGCGTCACTCGCAGTACAGCTATTGTATACCCAAAATTTGCTTGTTCTGTTGTAAATGCCACATGTACCACAATCAATTCCGGGTATGACAACCATTGTACTCGGCAAATCAAGCAGTTTCTGATTTTAGTGCATGGTATCCTGATATTGGAGGGTGGTCAGATAATTTATATGGACACTGTGATATGTAATGGTTAGAATATGAACACTATCTGAATGTATATTTTCTACGTGCCTGTATAGCAATGCATCGGATGCTCCATTTTCTTCCTAAAAGCCTAATGATCTTATAATTGGCTACTGACCTCCCAAGACATCTTCCGGACATTATAATAATCACATTGCTTGATATGGCAATAATGAAGCACTTGTGTTGTATCCTGTTTTGTAGTCATGTAATTGTATTAATGTAAAGCTGGTATTGATTAAAATGGTCAGTATATCATCTCTGTATTATATGCTAATTTTGTTTGTTTTTTTCTTAATTTCCATAACAGCAGTTTTTTTTTTGTAAGGAAACAACAGCGATCATTTACTGTGATTGGAGAACAGTGAAGAAGAATGCTGCAGTACATAAATGATCTAGCAAACTTGGACTAAATGTTTAATAGGTATAAAGGTTTGGAGCCCTCTTTAGGGTCAAAATACACCCAGGACCTATTTAGAAAGAGGAGTGCCAGCAGCAGTTATGTTTTGGCCAAAATAGGAATGAGAGGTTATCGCTTACCTCTTCTGATGACAAAAACACCGGTAGTACTCAAAAAATATTCAAAACACCAAATAGATGTGCCCATTTCATATTCACCTTGCTGCAAGGAATGTATATTGACCTGAGAAAGGAGGCTTGTACCCGTGAAATGTGTTGTCTATTTTGTGTTAAATGTTTTTCCAGTACTACTGGTGTTTTTGTCAACGGGAGAGGTAAGAGATTACTTCTCATTCTTATTTTAAGTATTAGATGTTTATAAATATTTTTACACTTGAGCACCTCCATCCTTATCCAGATAAACCGCTTATGGAGGTAATAGTTTTTTACCCCCTAAAAACTGCAAACCCAGGACAGTGACCATCCATCTTCCGGGAGAACCTGGAAAACCAAGTGGGGATTGTTAATTTCCCATTGGCTTATATGGTGGTTGCAGGAATATGCAACCAACTCTTGTCTGTATTTACTTACAACTTCCCATTTATAAACAATACTACACCATTGGGCCCCTAGTCTCTCTGTTTACCTAGGTATTCTTGAGCACAAGGATCACCGAAACCCTCCTATAATGTGTTAGCCATGCACTGGTGAAGTGGCTTGACCAATGTGAGATGGCACCCAAACCTTTCAGCACCACAATGAACGGCTTCACGATAGAACTGCCAAATTATTTATCTATTTAGGTCACCAATTAGACCAGAGATTATCACTTACAATCCAAGAAATGTAATAGAAATGCTGGAGAAAAAAAATGATCATATGTGTATGGAAACCAAAGATGGGGTCGGCGAGCTATTTCTTCTTCCAAGAAATAAACCACAGGTGGAATCCTTACTTAATTTTATAAACAAAACAGAAGATATTCCAGAAATCTTGCCTAATATTAATTTCATGCTCATCAACACAAGCTTAGCACTGTCTGGAGCAATACAAAACTGCAAAGCCATTGCTCAGGTAGCACTCTTGCAAGTAGTGGTCTTGCCATTCTGCTGTCAGCATTGCCTGCTTAACCTCCCTGGCGGTAAGCCCGAGCTGAGCTCGGGCTATGCCGCGCAGGAGGATTTCTCCGGCTCTATTGGGGCGATTCGCCCCATTCAAAGTGCTGTGCGCGCAGCCAGCACTTTGCTAGCCGCGCGCACAGCTTGACCGCCACCGCTCTGCGGCGATCGCCCGCACGCAGCGGCGAAAGAGGGCCCCCCGCCAGAGCCCTGCGCTGCCCGGACCAATGAGTTCCGGGCAGCGCTATGGGCTGGATCGGGTGCGCCTGACGTCAGGACGTCGGCTGACGTCCATGACTTCATTCCGGTCGTCGCCATGGCGACAGGAGAAGCCAAACAGGGGAACGCGTTATATACGCGCTCCCGTTTGCTATTAGTGCCGGCGACGATCGCACTAGAGGGACACATGCGCCCTCTAGTGGTGTTTCATGTAGCTACCACTCTGGTAGCTTTACATGAAACAAAAACAAAAAAATAAAAAAAAAAGGATTTTGCCCATTTGAAAAAAAAAATTAACCGCCAGGGAGGTTAAAGAGAACCTGAAGTGAGATGGATAAAACAAAAACAAAAAAAAATGGAAAAAACAAAAAACATTTTTGCCAAATGCATTTCGGTCTATGGGCATAAGAAAACACATTTCAGCCAAATATACTGTAGTCTAATATTGCAAGTCTATAAGAATGACAAAACATTTTCACGCATATGCGTGTGTATGAGTGTGTTTGTGAAAATTTATGGGCAAGCACGCAAAAGCATATTTTCACCAAATGTACTAAAGTCAGTGGGCAAAAATGTTGCAAAATTCTAAATGTCTGGCGAAAATGATGCACACTCATCATGTATACAAATCATGTTTCTTTTGAAAACAAATGTGTAGGGAGCAGTGTCTCTGATGTATTTCTGAAATTTCATTTTAAATCAGAATTTATAGCTATAGAAGACTTTCTTCACATAAAATAAGTACAGTAGCATTTGGACACTCTGCTTACTAAGGTCTCTGTGCAACACGTGACTGTAGCAACACACAACCATTATTTTGGTCTCTGATTCTCTTCAATGCAGTGCAAATCCTATTCATGTATAATGAATGTCATTGCACTGCATTTGCACAAAATTGCATGCAACCATGTGGTGCGTTGCATTACTGCACTGAAGCACAATGCATTGTTGAAAACATCAGTAGTTAGTGTATTTGGGAGAAGCAAAACATACAAAAAATCCCTGCAGGTGCACCACAAACACCAAGCTCAAAGTCTAAATAATTAATCAGGGATATACCAAAGACACGGAAGATCAAAAATTGAAAAATTACTTTTTCTTTTTTATTTGCAAAAAGGTGCAGAAATATGTACACAAAATCTTTAATCACGTAAAAAGTGCTTATAATTGATTGAAAAAAAGGCAACAACATCGATTTGTTTCGGGTTAGTAACCCTTCTTCAGGCCTTTAAATATAGTGAACATCTGCACAGTTGGAATACAAGGTAGAAACTCATCTGGTCAAATATAAAGCCAGGGCAGACCACCACAAGATCAAACAAAGAGCCGCATGGAGACCGGACATCCAAACAAGGTGTTTGGATGTCCGGTCTCCATGCGGCTCTTTGTTTGATCTTGTGGTGGTCTGCCCTGGCTTTATATTTGACCAGATGAGTTTCTACCTTGTATTCCAACTGTGCAGATGTTCACTATATTTAAAGGCCTGAAGAAGGGTTACTAACCCGAAACAAATCGATGTTGTTGCCTTTTTTTCAATCAATTATAAGCACTTTTTACGTGATTAAAGATTTGTGTACATATTTCTGCACCTTTTTGCAAATAAAAAAGAAAAAGTAATTTTTCAATTTTTGATCTTCCGTGTCTTTAGTATATCCCTGATTAATTATTTAGTTGTTGAAAACATCAGACACACACAAGTGGGGTAGGGGCTTAAGATGGGGTTAGTTACATTTGAAAAAATAAAATGGAAAAGCTGTTCAATTCTGTATATGCAAATATCACAAAATAGCAAGAATTAGACTAATAACTACTTATGCCACGTCCTCCAGACAACATTGAAATCTGATAAGGAGAGGGGAAGGAGAAGGGAAGAAGGGAATGGGGGTGGGGCAACCAGGAAGTGCTACAAAGATATCTTATGTATAAATACAGAAAACATTTAATTGCATAAATAATCATAAACCATATTAAAACCAATATTGCCTAAAGAATGGCTGCATGTAAACGGCAGCTATTGAGCAGCCATACATGAATTTCACTACTCCATCATCTGCTGATTTGTTCCTTTGCCACAACCTCTAGGGGTATAAGGCAACATCCCTGCACAATGCATAGGTCATAGAAACCATCGAAGAAAGTTTAGTTACAGATGTCTGTGGAAATTGGAATTATGTTATTTTATACTGTTGGGCAAAGATGATAACAAATGACAGCAACAGAAAGATACAAATGTGGGGAAGTCATTTGTCTAAACATTATCATGCTGGCATGAGCGTAGTGTAAGCCAGGCTTAGACAATCATAACAGCCTGCTGCTTGAAATGGAAAGGCCATTTTTAATGACATTAAATTATAAAGTAGCTTGCATGATTATTATATATGTTATTGGAAGGTTTTTAATTGAAATGAAATATTTCTTTAAAGTGCGCTATAAATGCTCCTGCTCGCTCAATACACTTTTACCAAATTGCCTAAATTGCAATGCTGGGCCATTTATAGTGAAAAAGAGAAAAAAATGGACAGCTGTGCTGTTGTGATGCTTGGGATTGTGAACAGATGAACATGCCTGTAGATTCATCAAGTCTGTGGGTAGAATTCACAGCCACCAGCTCCAAATACTTTCTGTTCATTTTCCATTCTTTGTGTCGACACTCGACACTTCTCCTTCTGCTTTACTGCACAGCAGAGCATAATGAATATAAACTTTTTTTTTTTACTGCACTCTGAGGTCAGACTCTAAAGTTAAGTGATGATACTACAGACAACATTAACATTCTTATTATTCATAGTCATAAGATGGTGAAAGACCTTATTATCTTACATTATTATCAGCTGCTAATGTCTTTCTAACATTATTATCAAAAAGGATTAAAATAGTAAGAAAAAAAAGAAAAAACTAGCTAAAAGTCTAACAACTTAAAACAGACTTTGATTAACAAATTTTAAAAACAAATTTTATGCTCAGGTGTTAACTTCTTTTATTTCGTATGATAACTAGCCATGACCTTCTTTACCTTTCACAAATATTCACAGAAATGCAGATTGTGTAATGACTTGTTGGGTTAAACTCAAAGTCCCTTATTCAATTCACTGTTTTTTTTCTTAAGTTTTCTTCTAGGTGATATTTTCACACATTTTTAATAAGGCATTTACGCCATCAGCAAGCAACAAAATACTGACAGTACATTTTCACCTACATTTTTACTTGCAGAGTGCTTGTAAGTTAGTTAAAAAAGAAAATACTAAATTATCTCCTATGAGAAGACTTAGGAGAAAAAGTGAACTAAATAAGGGCCAATTTCTCTCATTGCTGGCAAAACCAAATCAAGCTCTGTATGGTATGATCACAAATGGTGATCTAAACACAATTTAATTTATACTTAAAGAGAACCCGAGGTGTGTTTAAAGAATGTTATCTGCATACAGAGGCTGGATCTGCCTATACAGCCCAGCCTCTGTTGCTATCCCAAACCCCACTAAGGTCCCCCTGCACTCTGCAATCCCTCTTAAATCACAGCCGTGCTGTGAGGCTGTGTTTACATCTGTAGTGTGAGTCTCAGCTGCTCCCCCGCCTCCTGCATAGCTCCGGTCCCTGCCCCCGTCCCTTCCCTCCAATCAGCAGGGAGGGAAGGGATGCAGGCGGGGACTGGAGTTCTGCAGGAGGCGGGGAGAGCAGCAGACTGACACTATAGAGATAAACACAGCCAGCTCTGACAAGCTGTTTGTCAGCAGCGTGGCTGTGATTTATGAGGGATTGCAGAGTGCAGGGGGACCTTAGGGGGGTTTGGGATAGCAACAGAGGCTGGGCTGTATAGGCAGATCCAGCCTCTGTATGCAGATAATATTCTTCAAACCCACCTTGGGTTCTCTTTAAACGTGGAAGCACTGTGAATTGATTAGATGTTAGAATATGATGTGGTTTTTTTTCTTTGCTCAATTTATAGTGTCTATTTTTAATATTCGTGAAGTAAAGTGTTAAACTTTGAGATAGAAGCTCTTATTTAATGCAGTTAGGCTCACATGCAATTAACTTTTCTCCTAGGACAGCATTTGTCAATTGAGAGGCTATGTAAATCTGGTGGTTTCATCATTATTGAAGGGAGCTCCCAGATTCCATGATAAGCTATTGCGTTTGTTACCCATCTCTTCATTTAGCATTGGGGTGTGAAGGAGCCCCTTGTCTTTAAAATGAGCAAGGCAGTATTGAAGAATGGTGAAGAGACCATGGATGATGTGGGCTGGTATTGCTCAAGTGGTAGAGACCCATGCTGTCCAGCTCAGCCATTTTGGTTATTTCAGCCAGCATGGGGAAAAACAGGCTAAAGATGCATGCTTGAAGCTGCCAAACTGGATGCTTGCTGCTTTTTTTTTTACTGATGCTGTGAACAATATCAGGATCACATGAGATTGCTAATTGCTGAGTATTTATATATGTACATGTGATTATTCTCTTTTTCTGATGTACTTTTAATATTAGGGTTCAATCACAAAGCACCAATGCAATTGAGGTGTACATACAGTGTGCAGCAATTTTACCGGCATTCATGCAAGCAGTCCAACTTGTGTTGCAAATGTAGTGCAACTCACATGTCCACAGCCTGTGCATTGCTAGAATTACACAAATTACAGAAATAGTGTAATGCACATTATACAAACACAACACATTTTGCAGATATAACATGAGTTGTGCTACGTGCGCAATGCACATTACAGTACTTGCATAAATGTCAGTGAAATTGTTGTGTGCAGCGTGCACACATCAATTTTACCAGCACTTTGCGAATCGACCCCAGTGTTGCAGATCTCCCACTAGAGTGACTGGGAGATATATTCATTGGTGACTGACCAGTCTTTCTGGTCATCCTTTAACATGTTCGGCATTGGTGCTTCATGACAGAAGGGCACAGCACATAAGGGGCGCACTCCTATGGGAATGAGGCAGCATAAGGAAAAATGTATGTGAACACTGAGCTATTTTTAGCCTGACATAAGTCTCTCTCTAGGTTACCAACTTGTTTCCTGAAGTGTCATCCAATGGGATGCAAGCTGTCCCCTAGATTGGTGAAAAGGACAGGGAGGGGCTGGGTGAGGGGTACCATAAGATATTGTTATTGCTGGGGGCTTCCTTAGCTTTGCCAGGTAAGTGAAGAGACACCCCCCCCCCATTTTCATCTTCGTCATGGTACTGATGTTATGAGGTTTTGTCACCCCTTTGAGTAGGAAAGACTGTGTAGGGTTCAGATGCTACACTGATTCTGCCTCTGAATTTTTGTCTAGGTACTATTTATAAGTGTAAATATTGTTTTAATGTTAAGTAGTTTGAGTATTATGGTTATTTATTTATTGATCTGGTTTGAAGTTATATATTGATGATCAAACTTGTAATTAAGTACTCCAGCCATTTATTTCCATAAATTCAGGTGTGTGTGTACGTGTATTTATGTGCTCAGTTTCGGCAGTTTGCTAATGTTTACTAAATGTATCTGACAAAGGAATGCAAACAAAAGATAATAGTATCACCTCTTCGGATGCGGCCACTGAAGCAAGGAGCTCTCCACTAAAGAACAAAATGCTGTGTTTAACTGTGAGTGCTGTTCTGCCACATTTTTTGTGGTTGTAGATTTTATGCTGTGAATAATCTTTTAGAACAAAGAGCAAATGCTGAGATTCATACCACTTTAAACTATATATTCGTTATACTTCAAGTTGCGTTTTCAGTGAGCAAGTTTTTGTTTCTTACAATACCATCAGCATCCGTGTATTCTACCTGCTAATTTACAGAATCTGACAAGCCTTGGACCGTATTTTTTCAACACACAGATGACTAATTTCAGTAGTCTCTGATAATCATGCAATGGGTGTTTATTTATCAAATGCCTCACTTGGGAATCTTGTGTTCTTGTGCTGTTTGACAGCATCTTCACCGACGAATACACGGCCACCGCCATGTGTACACGGGGAGCTGCAGCACAGCTTATAATTACAATCCCACCAAATTGGATGAGTTATAAGTATAACAGATTTACATTATGAAATTCTTCTTACTTCCTTTTTGACCTTAAAACATTGCAAGGGTTAGATCATCATTAGAGAGAATAATGAAACGGGCCTGATCCTCACACGCTCCCGACTCTAATCAAGAAAAGTAATTATAGAAATGACTGTGGAAGCCACAAGTAATGTGCAGCGTTAAAGTCACATTCCACCTGTGTAGCATATATTTTAAGGTGCAGCTCGGGTCTATTGAGCGGAGAAGTGTAGCAGAATGTGATTAATTTAACTCTTTGGATTTCAGAGAATCTACAGCAAGTTGGGGCCAGAATGAAGCTGAATTTCCAAATGTTTCAGAGTTTAAATGTTTTCTGGGCAGGCTTTGAGTAGTGGAAATATTTTTTTTCCGTATATAAAAGCCTTGGTTAGCTGATGTAAAAATAAGTCTTTCTGGGTGCCTGGGAAGGGCTACTTCCTGCATGGACAGGGCTTTTACCTGCTTCCCAAGACATAAGGATAACTTTCTCAGAGAACTCTATCCTTGCCCTGATCCCTTGCAGTGTGAATATCATGGTGAAGATGAACAACATGATTAAACATTAAGAAACTCCACAACCCCCTAGTCTCCATTTTTTCAGCTCTGCTACTGTAGGTCATATGACAAGAATTCAAGAATTTGAAAACATGACCTTTAGTGGCAGGCATAACTGCAAACAACAAGCCCCCACATAAAAACCTCATAGCACCTTCCCATGGCAAGTGCAGGCAATAAAACATCCCACCCCCTGATAGCAACCACATCTACCCTCCCTCCACACATCTGCCCTTAGAGAGGTCTCATATTACCATTGGGATATAGCTTCTAAACAGAGGGCTGACAACACTTAGATTATGCTGCTGGCAAAAAAGGATAATTATAATATGTCTGAGTGCAAGAAACAACTGGAGGTGCCCAATAGGATAAAATAGGCTAAAAGCAGTGTTAAAATATATATATATATATATATATATATATATATATATATATATATATATATATCACGATCTACTTTTTTATATCTCATATGCATACTATACCAGATTGGGCTCCTGATGTCCCTGTACTTTTTTTTTATTTGCTTTGTACATGATTACAGTATTGGAATTTTAAATATAGATAGGTTGTTCTCTGTTTCTCCTTACACAATCAGGAAAGTAAAGGTTAATGGGGAATAAAAATGGTTATTTCATTTTGGGAAGGTTGTCTCAAAAAGTTGGGTGTGATTATAACAGAGGCTAAACTATGTTATGCAACTATGTTACCCCATATTATTTTCCCATTGCATTCCTTTTATTATGGTGCCACTATTACATGCTCCCAGCCTCCCATTCTATGTCTCTCCTTTCTAATGCTCCCATTACAGTTCTATGTCTTAGTGTTCTCCCCCCATTTCTAGGACTCCCTTTATAGATTAAAGTTATGGTGCTCCAAATACTGTATACCACTGTCCCAGGCAAATGCCTCTAGTACACCCCTTCCATTAATAGTGCCCTGTACATGGTGTTCCCCATTATACAACCTCTGAAATGTAGTGACCCTTCATAGTCCCACCTCATCATCTTTCACTTTTATAGAGGCCCATAAAGTCACCATCCTATAGGTTCCTCTCCCTCTGCAGTAGCCCATAATAATGCTCCCCGGTGGTCTACTGACCTTCCTAACCAATATCTTCCTATGCCATCAATTATGTCATCAGGCTGTGTATCAGTGCATGCACTAGAGGAAGCAGGCTGGAGCATAGGGCTAAGGAGCACCATGATAATGACTGGCACAGGCTAAAACAAAATGACTATACTATTCACACCAGCATCACTTCCAATCTGCTGATCTCTCCAGGGGTGGAGGGAGGATTGGAATTAGACATCAAAGTCTTACCTTATTAGTCCAGTTCTGACCCTGTGGGTAATGAGCATGGATAGGTTGGTACGTGTCCTGGGCTTGTTAATTGTTGATCTACATCCCTGAGGTTTAGGTGAAGTCTCAGTGGACATAGTCACGCTGTCCTCAAAACAAGAGGTGGTTAATAAGAACAATGGCTCTGATCACAAAGCTTGCCTTTTGTAAACAACCCATTCATACTGCAGCGCTTGATAGATTTACTATTCATTTGTAATGAGATGAGCGCAGAAAATAGATTCATAGGTGTACATATTCTGACATATTTGTTGAGTGATTGTGTGCTCTGTGTACACAGCATGTTCCATTAGTCTGCATAATTTAATGGATATCTGTTGTGTAGATAAGAAAAGCTATACAGTGTGTGCAATAACACATTTCATTAAGCTACATGAGTTGGTGTAAATTTTAGCCTGGCACAGTGAATAGTAATTCTTCCCAGATTAGCTTTTTCCATAGAATGTATGGAGGCAAACTTACTGCTGCATATTAATATGTATGCGCTATTGAGTACGTGATGATAGCCATGCTACAAACTTCTACTTGAATTCTAATGTGATTGCTTAGATTGCCACTCTACTTTCACTACTGCAAAAAAATATGCTCAGCAGATTATTTACTGTATATACAGTATATCACAAGTAATATAACCAGCTGCATTACACAGACATACCAACTGGGTTGTGGAGCTGACTAATGATGATTGTAAGGTGCTAATTACAATTTTTCAACATTTCCTGTAATTTTTGTACTTGAAGAAATCATAATCATGAAAAATTATGCAATTTTGTTTTCGTAATTACGGCTATATACAAAATGTCGTAATTACGCTAATTTTTCTAAATTATGATTATGATAAAATGTTCACAATTACGATCATTTTCGTAATCAGGATTATTTTTGTCACCAATTGACGTGTAAAGCATGAAATTTATGATTTCTTGTTGCTTGTTATGTTTGTGCAATTTTTCAGCATTACGCGAAATTATGAATAACACAAAATTAAACACAAAATGATGATTTTATGTGAAATTACAACATGAAATTACAACAAAATTAACCACTTAAGCCCAACTGGACGAAAATTTTCGTCCAGTTGGGCTGCGCGCGCTCCCGCGGGCCCCCCCGTGCGCGCCCCCGCTGCTGGCCGCTAGCCCACCGATCAGTGAAAGGGATTATAAATCCCTTTCGCTGATCGGACCCCCCCGGAGAAAAGCCGACAGCGTCTCTTCAGACGCTGCGGCTTTTCTGAGCTCTGGTCTCCTTTATTCTGCCTGAGAGTGAGATCGATCGCTCCCAGGACTTTTTGATTCTTGCCATCTTGTGGCCAAATAGCAAATTACACCCAAAACACACTTGGTATTAAATAAATATATTTAAATACATTAAAACCCCCCTGTTTACCTCCAACACCAAAAAATACCCACATACAAGTTTAAATTAAAAAAAAAAAAATTACAATAATAAAAAAAACAAAAAAACATAAATAGTTACCTAAGGGTCTGAACTTTTTAAATATGCATGTCAAAGGAGTATATCAATATGATTTAATAAATAATGGGCTTCTAAATAGTGATGGACGCAAAACGGAAAAAATGCACCTTTATTTCCAAATAAAATATTGTCGCCATACATTGTGATAGGGACATAATTTTAACTAAGTAATACCCGGGGCATATGGGCAAATACAATACATGAGTTTTAATTATGGAGGCATGTATTATTTTAAAACTATAATGGCTGAAAACTGAGAAATAATGAATTTTTTTAGTTTTTTTTCTTATTCTTCCTGTTAAAATGCATTTACAGTAAAGTGCCGCTTAGCAAAATGTACCACCCACAGAAAGCCTAATTGGTGGCGGAAAAAACAAGATATAGATCAATTCATTGTGATGAGTAGTGATAAAGTTATTGGCAAATGAATGGGAGGTGAAAGTTGCTCGGATGTAAAAAAATTTCAACCCTTCGGGCTTAAGTGGTTAATTATAAATTTTTCAAAAATTACGAATTACGATTTTGTGTTATAATTATGCAAATGTGAAATAGCTGATTTATGCACTGCAGTAATTAGCAAGTGTAAATGCACCGTTATCCCTGGTAAGATCCGGACAACACCCGACCACAGACAGCCAGTCCACAAAAAGTAACAGTAGAAAAAACTCTGCACTGAGCCCAGAATGTCTAAGTGGTAAACTATATTTGGATGCATCCAAATCAGCAAATTACAAACACCATCAGCTTACATGATTTAATACAATAATACAATACAATAACATTTTTAAAGCGCTTTTCTCCCATAGGACTCAAAGCGCACCATGGTCCTTAGCCAGGGGCGTAGTAATAGGGGGTGCAGAGGTAGCAACCGCATCAGGGCCCTTGGGCCAGAGGGGCCCCAAAGGGCCCTCTCTAAACTACAGTATTAGCTCTCTATTGGTCCTGTGCTCATAATAATCACTTCTATAGATACTTTATATAGTAACAATCATTAACAAACTGTTCCCCATTCCTTTCTTGCACCTCTGACACTGTAGTTGTCATTGACAGGTTTTGGTGTGCCATATCAATTGTTATGTATAGAGTGCTTGGGGGGGCCCCATTGTAAAACTTGCATCGGGGCCCACAGCTCCTTAGTTACGCCACTGTCCTTAGCTATGACTAAGGGCCATGGCGGTCCGAAACATGTAAGTTGATGGTGTCCATAATTTGCTGTTCTGGATACGTCCATAATAACGTTTACCATTTGGATATTCTGGGCCAAGTTCGGACCATTTTCTACTGGCACTGCAGTAATGACGGCAGCTAGAATATACTCATGCCTTGTAACAACCTAAACTCAACTCCTAGCCTGTACACTGTCTGCGTGGAGACATCTAGTTACTTATGTTAAAACTGGTTAGTAATACATGTTACCGTAGCAACAGTCATTGTACTCGAGTACCTCCTTGGGTCACGCTAAACTCGCAGTATTTTTGGAGCAAGTAATGGTAATATTGCTGTGCACTGTCTGTGCCAGGGCTGGCCCGCTCATGAGGCGGGGTGAAACTTTTGCCTCAGGCGGCATCTTTCTAGGGGCGACACCCGCCCGTCCTTGGGTGCGGGGAGCCGGCCGCCGAGCTGGAGGGGTAGCGGGCAGGACGGGGGTATTGGGCCTAGCGGCGGGGAGGGGGGTCGGACCCCCCCCCTCCCTCGCCTGGGTCCCCCAATCTGCGCTCCCCTCCAGCCTTACATAGTGAAGCAGCCGCTACTCGTAAGAGGCACGGGCGGGGAGGACTCACCTCTTCCTCGTTCCAGCGTGCGCTCCACTGACGTCACTTCCTGCAACGCTGCAGGAAGTGACGTCAGTGGAGCGCACGCTGGGAAGAGGTGAGTCCTCCCCGCCCGTGCCTCATACGAGTAGCGGCTGGCTGCTTCACTATGTAAGGCTGGAGGGGAGCGCAGATCTGGGGACCCAGGCGAGGGAGGGGGGGTCCGACCCCCCTCCCCGCCGCTAGGCCCAATACCCCCGTCCTGCCCGCTACCCCTCCGGCAGCAGCAGCAGCAATTTTTTAGAAATTTGCCTCAGGCGGCAAAAAGTGTAGGGCCGGCCCTGGTCTGTGCACAGCAATATTACCGCAATTTTGTGCATCTACCCCATTGACGTCAATGTACTTTTCACCCCCGTGCAAACAATGAAGTAAAAATGGCCATTTTTATTCATTACTAATGGTAAAAGCAGTGACTAATGTGTTGAGTCACTCAAATAGCAATGCACCTTGCAGTAAAGCAAGAGATATTGTGATACTGAACATTTCACTTCTTGTTTTTTGTAGACTTTCAAGCAGGAAGGAGACTGTAATAGATAGCGGAGATGCCGCCGCAGCGGTAAGCAGCATGGCGGCTGTCTACGCGTCTCAGCCCGCGGCCTTCGCCGCGTAGTTACATGGTGGAGTTTTGCCTGGTCCTTCAGTTGCACATAGACTGAGGGCTACGCCAGGCGACAGGACCTTTATGCGAATAGAAGGGGAGTCATCTGATCGGCCGGTCAGCTGACTCCAGCAGTGCTCCTGATTGGCTGAGTGACTGGGGAGCTCTTAGTATATATAGGACCTGCCTGTCAGTAGCTCTTTGTCTGCTGTTGCATATGCTACGTGTTAGCACTCAGACCTTAGTCAGATCTCAAAGTGTGCTAGAACCAGCAGGAGCTGGGGATCCACACTTAGTCAGATTCTGTTGATAGCTAAAGTACTAATTGAATTGCATTATTTGTTATGACCTTCTGCTAGCCTTGACTACTCTTCTGCTTACTGCTTTTGTGCTTCTGCCTATCTAATCCTGTTGCCGACTCAGACTGAACACTACTCTGATTTAAGCCTTCTGTCTTTGTACCGTATCTGTCCGTTTGTTGCTGAATCTGCTTGTCTGACTCTCCTGCCCTCACCAGTGAGCCAAGTCCCTGGTGAGGGATTCTCTGTACAGCTTAATCACCTACTCCTCAGGTGACCAATAGCTGCAGTACAGTCTTAATCACCTGCTCCTCAGGTGACTAGTAACTATGGTACTGTCCTCATCACCTGCTCCTCAGGTGATTAGGAGCTGCAGTACAGTCTTGATCTCCTGCCCCCTCAGGTGATCACCTGCTGCAGAACAGTCTGAATCACCCGCTCCACGGGTGATCAGTATACGTTGTCTTACTGTGCACCACCCGCTCATCGGGTGGACTGATTACTAGTTCATCTGCATCTCCAGCTTGCTGCAGTGCTGATCCCTGTGTTCTATAGAGATATCTCCCTCTACCAGCTTCTCTGGGGGAGTTGGTATCTCTATCTGTATTACTGTTGCACCAAACACCTATCTTTACATCTGGTTGTCCTGTGTCTTGCTATACTCGCATTATTGGTGATTCTGCAGATCACCACATAATCAGGTATAGTATCTGTATTATTGGTGATACAGCAGATCACCAATAATCAGAAAATCTGTTCTTGCTGACACCAATCGTTACAGAGATCAATAACCAGTGTTGCTGTTTGGAAAGAGGAACATTACCGAAAAATAGTAGTAGGGAGTGGAAAAAATAAATCAATACATTGCAAAGTGAGAATTTGAAAAAATAGAAGAGAGATCAGGACATTTTTTATATACACCATGTAGTTTATTCATGTTTGATCCACGAGCCAGCATGTCAGCTTCTTTACTACTGGAAGACAATATAAAAACTAGACAGCACCAACTGCCATTATCTATACCCACACCCACTTACAATGGGATGCTTTGTTTTTTTTTCATACATATACATATGCACAGAGGGAGATACTGGTTGCTTGGCAGTTGGAAACAGCAAATATTTCTTACAATGCGACAAGGTTTACAGAAAGGAAACCATCATAATCAGATTAGAACTAGGGATGGTCGCTGGATTCCGCGGAATTAAGAATTCCGTGATTCCGGCCGGAATTTGATGATTCCGTTCCGTTGTGACGGAACTGAATTGCAATATCACTCTGGCGGAATTTCCGCGGAAAAATATTAAGTTCCGCGGAATTTTACAGAATCCCAATTTTTTGCCCACCGAATTGATTTCGGCCTAATAAGAAGAATTTCTGCTCGACAGACTTCCTTCCTCCCTTCCTTCCTTGTCTTCCAGGGAATTGTAGGATTTCAAAAGCCAGCTTACATAGCTTGGCCGGGAATCGAACCTAGGTCTAGTGCTTGGTAGACAGCTCTCTTCACCACTATACCACCACCAACACTACATGCTGAAGCCAGCCTAGCATGTACCATTATGATATATCCAAGAGAACAATGAGCTTGCTTAGGGAATTGTAAGATTTCAAAAGCCAGCTTACATACATTGGCCGGGAATCGAACCCAGATCTAGTGCTTGGTAGGCTGCTATCCTAACCATTATACCACCAACACAACACACTACAATGCTACATGCTGAAGCCAGCCTAGCATGTACCATTGTGATATACCCAAGAGAAAAATGAGCTTGCTCAGGAAATTGTAGGATTTCTAAAGCCAACTCACATACAATGGCCGGGAATCGAACCCAGGTCTAGTGCTCAGTAGGCTGCTATCCTAACCTTTATACCACCAATACAACACACTACAATGCTACATGCTGAAGCCAGCCTAGCATGTACCATTGTGATATACCCAAGAGAACAATGAGCTTGCTTAGGAAATTGTAGGATTTCAAAAGCCAACTCACATACATTGGCCGGGAATCGAACCCAGGTCTAGCGGTCGGTAGGCTGCTATCCTAACCCTTATACCACCAACACAACACACTACAATGCTACATGCTGAAGCCAGCCTAGCATGTACCATTGTGATATACCCAAGAGAAAAATGAGCTCTCTCTCTCTCTCTCTCTAGGACTTGATGCCATTGAACTGAATTTTCAGCTTAAAACCATCAACAGATACCGGCAGAATTGCACAGGCAATTTCGGAATTCCGCCGGACTGAAAAAGCAATTCCGTTCTGACCAAACGGACCGGAATCACCAATTACCGCCCAAAATTGGGGAAAATACAATTCCGCGGAAAGTGGTGACCATCCCTACTAGAGGGAGAGAGACAACTGTTCGGACAACTGTTGAACACAAAAGGCAAGGCAATGCCAGGGTGGGCTTGAACCACCAACCTTGCAGTTAACAACCAAACGCGCTAACCAATTGTGCCACAGAGACTGTGTACCACAAAGACTGTGCACGCAGTTGCTGTTGAATGATTTTATGGGGATGTAGGTGTGTCTCTTGGAGGGAGGAATTAAACTGCTCCAAGAGGTTTCAGCATGTAGTGTTGGTAGTATAATGGTTAGGATAGCAGCCTACCAAGCGGTAGGCCTGGGTTCGATTCCTGGCCAATGTATGTAACCTGAATTTTTAAATCCTATAATTCCCTAAGCAAGCTCATTTTTCTCTAGGCTGGCTTCAGCATGTAGCATTGTAGTGTGTTGTGTTGGTGGGACAATGGTTAGGATAGCAGCCTACCAAGCACTAGACCTGGGTTCGATTCCCAGCCAATGTATGTGAGTTGGCTTTTGAAATCCTACAATTCCCTAAGCAAGCTCATTGTTCTCTTGGATATATCAGAATGGTACATGCTAGGCTGGCTTCAGCATGTAGTGTTGGTGGTGGTATAGAGGTGAAGAAAGCTGTCTACCAAGCACTAGACCTGGGTTGGATTCCCCGCCAAGGTATGTAAGCTAGCTTTTGAAATCCTACAATTCCCTGGAAGACAAGACCCTCCTCCCGGGAGCAAGGGGGGAGAAGGAGAAAAAGGATTAAGGGAACCGTCAATAGGTTCTATGGGCTACCATTTAGCATAAATAAGGTTAAATTTGCGATTATTTAAATTTTTCCGGCGGAATCCGGAATTCCGCTGAATTTCGCAAAAAATCAGGAGGAAGTTTCATAGCAACAGAATTCAGCGCTGGCGGAATCTGCAAATTCCGGCGGAACGGAATTTGCACTTTCCAATCATCCCTAATTAGAACTGAATAACTATGAGGATTTTGGGAGCTTGGAGGGATATCCACAGGGACGGACATAAGCCCATGCAGCCTCACAGGAGCCTCATGTTCTCGGAGGCACTTGAAGCTGCATCACCGTCAGGCGCAAATTATTCTCAAGGTTTGTGTATATGTTGACCCAGTCCATTCAGAAGCTTTCTCTCCCTCCCTTTGTTACCCCTTCTCTATGTAGCTGTCTTCTTTCCCTCTTTCATTTTCCCTCATGTGACTGTCTCTCATTATGACTAAGTACTTTGCAAAATGCTGCAGATGACGTCAACCATAATATTATTGTGTATTTATATAGTGCTGAGACATTAGACTATGAATATGGTAGGAAATGGTTTGGCATAGCTAGGGCTTTCAGACAAAGTCTATAAATGCGCCCTCTAAGGCGGGACCTGCGCCATGCCAAAAAATGGCGTGGCCACGCAACATAATGTGGGCGTGGTAATGGGTGGGGCTAAATATACATGACATTAGCAGTGGTGTAAAAGGTCTGCCAGGAAAGTTTGAGCTCTGCCATAGTGTTTCCCCCCAAAATACATGTAAACTGACAGCATTTCACCAAAAATACATGTAATATGGCAATACAGATACTGTGACTCATACAGAGCCTGCAGGGGGCGTGGAGAGGGTGTGCATAACTTCTATCCTATCACAGCAGAGCAGCACATTCCTGCCTGAGCCGACAAAGCCGGCAAAGGAAAGAAGATTAGATTAGATAACAGAGATAATACAGCCACTGCGCAACTAGGAAAGGCTGCTGTAATACAGTCCACATTAGAACAGGTGTAGGAACTTATAGGATAGAAGAAATAAGTCTGAAAATGTGTTACAGAGTCTCTTTAAGCTTTTTTTTTTTTGAGCTTGTTGTCTTTCTAAAGTTTTGTAACAACATTATATTTTTTACAATTTTTATTATTAAATGTATAACTTGTAGTGTATTGTTGGCAAGTGGCAATACCAAAAGTAAATAAAGTTACTGAGTATTTGAAGCATTGTTTGTCTATCATTTATCAACTGGTGCTTATCAAGCTGAGAGAAGAGATTATGATTGTACAGGACATCCTTAACGACTTCACAACTGAGGGGTTTTACCCCTGGAGCACCAGAGCAATTTTCACCTTTCAGCGCGCCTTCCATTCATTTCTCTATAACTTTATCATTACTTATCGCAATTAAATGAACTATACTGTATCTTGTTTTTTTTCGCCACCAATTAGGCTTTCTTTGGGTGGGACATTATGCCAAGATTTATTTTATTCTAAATGTATTTTAATGGGAAAATAGGAAACAATGTGGGAAAAAAATCATTTTCAGTTTTCGGCCATTATAGTTTTTAAATAATGCATGCTACTGTAATTAAAACCCATGAAATTTATTTGCCCAATTGTCCCGGTTATTACACCATTTAAATTATGTTCCTATCACAATGTTTGGAAATAAAGGTGTTTTTTCAGTTTTGCGTCCAACCCTAATTATAAGCCCATAGTTTATCAAGTAACAGTGTTATACCCTCTTGACATACATTTTTAAAGAGTTCAGTCCCTAAGGTAACTATTTATGTATTTTTTCTTTATTGTAATTTTTTTTTCTTTTTATTACAAAAAAAATAATAATTGGGATGTGTGGGAGGTAATGAGTTAATTTATAATGTAAAACTATAGATTTGTATATAAAAAATGTTTTTTGGGTGTAGTTTTAATATTTGGCCACAAGATGGCCACAGTCATTTTTTATAAATGCATCCTGTAAGCGTTGGATGTACGCTTACAGGAAGTTTAGTGAGGCTGGGGAACTTTTTTTTTCTCACAATGATCGCGCTGCTTCTTATAGAAGCAGCCGATCATTGCTGGGGGGGCTTAGATCAAGGAACGTGAACAGTTTTCCCGTTCATTGATCTCCAGGCAAGCAGGCTGCGGCGTGCACGAGCGCGGGATCGCGCGCACGAGCAAGCGGGATCGCAGACAGCGGCGGTAGCGGCGGGGGTGCGTGCATCTATGCCCCTGGTGGGGAAAGGATGTTCAAAGGGGCGTAGATACACGTACCATGGTGGTAAAGTGGTTAATAGATGTTTTCCTTTGAGAAAAATGCATTCGGCAGTTGCTGAGAAAAAAACACACATTTTAAAAGCAAAGTTTACTAAAGAAACAAATAATGTACAAAACTAACCACAATAGAATAACTGATGCAAAGACAAACACAATAGGACCAGTCTTCTGCACACAATACTTACCTCTGAAAATGCTTCTGTCTTTCACAGATTGTACAGTTCCATCCTTCACCTCTGCTGCTCGCCTGAAACTAGAGAGTCTTCTTTGTCTGGACTTGCTTTTCATCTCCCAGCAACACCCACAAGAACTTAATTAGTATATGACCTAACTTCTTGTCACAAAGAAAGGAGGAAGTTGAAAGATCACATGGCAACACTATTGTTTCTCAACCAAGTACAAAATGTGTAGGCCAATATAGAATGTGAAACACACAGATATCTACATTGCACGGATAATATGTGATTTAGCGCTACCCGATGAGATGACAAAGAGTATACATTACATGTTATTTCTAGAATTTTAACAACTTAACGCCATTCGGTGCGCATGCATCTCGGCAGAATGCTCTTAACTAAACATCCTGTTAGTGCACATAAAGGATGTTTAAATGTCCATCTTGCATTAAGTGGCTAATGTATAATCATAGTTTTACAATACCATTGTTTCCCATTTTTAACTATGCAATGTTCTACTGTTATGGTCTCTGTATTTATTTTAACATACATACATACATACATACATACATACATACATACATACATATAGATATATAAATGTCCCCAGGCATGCTTGAAGCTACTATTCCATTAGAAAAGGAGACTAACACATCTTCAACCAAGTGCAAATACTCCCTTTTTTTTTTTTTTTTTTTTTTAAACTGTGTACAATGTGTACAAAAACCTGGACAGTGTCATGACAAAGGCAGAGGCTTTTTTCATGTGTAAATGCCAAAAATCACTTATGGTTTCAAGATTTTTCAAATCCCGCTCTTCCACGGCCTGGTCAAGGACACAACACATGATACGCTCCTGAAAAAATGATGTACAGCATACAGTAAAATCATGGATGGTGCCTTCCCTGTGACTGACCAAATTAGTGGTCTCCTTAAAATATTGCATCAGTCTGCAGGTGTTGCATATGAGCATTTATTGCCTATCTCCCCACAGACTGTTCTGCTAGCCAGTGCTCACAGGTACTCATTCACTGCACATTACTGCTGGTACAGGTGATCCAACGTTAGCAACATTGAATTCCATATGGTGGGGCAGTCACAAATAAGGCATTTCACAGATATTTTGCATTGCCGCTGAATGTCAACAAGGCAAGCTTTTGCCATATAGGAACATTGGACATGTCCAGCCACTTTCCTCCTTGCTTCAGGACATCCTGGAATCTGGGGTGTTAAAATGATGTGCTCAACAGGAACACAAACTGAAATAAATAATACAATAAAAAGCAATAATCGATTAGAAGCTGCCAGAAAAAATCCATTGGTGCCTAGTTCAAAGTTGATAAAAACACAATACACCAAGATCACCACTTCTATAAGCTCCCAAAAAACTTCAGCAGTACTATTGGTCATCAGTAACCATCATCACACCCCACACAGGTGCAGAGCAGACTCACCAGATGGAAAGACAGAGCAAACTGTCATGAATAGCACGTGATATAATCCTTACCCTTGGTTCAAAGGTGGGCTAATCGAAATGGAAGGTGCATCCCTTTAAGAGGTTCTCGATAATAACCATATAAAAAACAATAATAATTAGAATAGTAGAATAGCTTCTGAAAACATTTATTGATTAAAATAAACAGATGAGCCCAATACTCATCTTGACAATAGGTGTACCCCCAAAGGTACCCACAATGAGCGCCTGTGGGCATTAAAGAAGCTCAGCTCTTAATGGATATCACCGCCTCCGTATCATTCACTCGTCACTAGCGACTTTGAGCAATCCACTGTCACTAATGTGCAGCAGTTCCTGATCGGCCTTGTCCCCCTGGGATGTTCCTCTGATAAAGTATGGTCACACGGATGTTGGTGTGACACTGATCACATAGCAGGCAGTGACCACTGCAGCCAAGGGGTTTGGTCTCCAATTTCTGCGACACTTTATTTTTTTGTGACACACTGAGATCACTGATAGCACTGTACGTTCACTGGTATGTTGATGTGACATTAACACTACAAGTTGATCACACAGCAGGCGGTAACCACCAGCCAAGGGGTATTGTCACCAATGTCTGTGACAATTGATATATAATTTTATGACACACTAAGCTCACCGATAACACAGTATGGTCACACGGATGTTGATGTGACACTGTAACGAACTTTAATCATACAGTAGGCAGTGACCAGCAAAGGGGTATTGTCACTAATTTCTGTGACACTTTATTGATATTTATTCTATTTTTTTTTTGTGGCACACTGACATCACCCATAACACAGTACGGTCACTAGGACGTTGACATGACACTGTAACACTACAGGTTGATCACACAGCAAGCAGTGACCAGCAAAAGGGTATTGTTACCAATTTCTGTGAAACTTTCTTGTGACATACTGACAGGGCCGAGCCTGCGCGGGTGCTAGGCACCCAGGCGCCCGTCTCAGAGAGGCGCCGCCCGGCTGTTTCTTTCCCCTTGTGGCCGCTGCTCTCTCCCTCCCTCTAGCCGCCGGCGCCTCGTCAGATCTCGATCAAGCGGCGTCCAGTAGTGCGGGCGCTGGGACCTAGCACGCCACACTGATATGCGAAAGTGACTTCACTTCCGCATATAGAGCGGGTGCGTCCGGCGCCCTCTTACTGGTCGGGTCGCCCATTGATCGAGGTCTGATGCTGCTGCAAGGTGAGGGAGTAGCGGCGGCGGCGGCAGTGGCAGCTAGGGGGGGTCGTCCCTTTCACTCACTCACTCACTAAACGGGGTCCCTATACCCCTGGCTCTATATACTGGGCACATATACCCCCTGGCTCCATATACTGGGCACATATACCCCCTGGCTCCATATACTGGGAACATATACCCCCTGGCTCCATATACTGGGCACATATACCCCCTGACTCCATATACTGGGCACATATACCCCCTGGCTCCATATACTGGGCACATATACCCCCTGGCTCCATATACTGGGCACATATACCCCCGGCTCCATATACTGGGCACATATACCCCCTGGCTCCATATACTGGGCACATATACCCCCTGGCTCCATATACTGGGCACATATACCCCCTGGCTCCATATACTAGGCACATATAGCCCCTGGCTCCATATACTGGGCACATATACCCCCTGGCTCCATATACTGGGCACATATACCCCCTGGCTCCATATACTGGGCACATATACCCCCTGGCTCCATATACTGGGCACATATACCCCCTGGCTCCATATACTGGGCACATATATCCCTGGCTACATATACTGGGGACACTGGCTGTTTGTCATTATGTGCATTTACTGGTGAAAAGCGGTCTCTTGTTAAGTGCATTTACTGGTGAAAAGCTGTCTCTTGTTATGTGCATTTACTGGTTAAAAGCTGTCTCTTATGTGCATTTACTGGTGAAAAGCGGTCACTTATGTGCATTTACTGGTGAAAAGCGGTCTCTTGTTATGTGCATTTACTGGTGAAAAAAACGGTCTCTTATGTGCATTTACTGGTGAAAAGCTGTCTGTCATTACGTGCATTTGCTGGTGAAACGCTGTCTCTTATGTGCATTTAGTGGGGAAATTTTATCAGTAAAAATCTTTTGTCAGTAAATGTTTAGGTATTTGTCAGTACAAAATAACGTGAAAGGTTGGCAACACTGGCAGGCTGCACGGCGCAACGGGAAAGATACAGGCAGCCCACCTCACGCTTGGGCTTGGCTGGGGGAGGAGCCGACGACAGCGAGCAAGAGTAGGGTGGCCGCATGCAGCCATAAATACGCAGTGTGTGACTGCGTCGCACTCGCAGAGCCTCTCAGCCTGAGTCAGTCCAGAGACTAGCAGACTTGCAGGCAGCCAAAGCCAGCCAGGAGCAAGCCCATGGAAGAGGGGTAGGAATGGGGTATCACATGCATGCGTAAAGAGGTGGAAGGTGTGGGTGTGATTAGGCAGGACATGGGTGTGGTTATGTGGTTGGGCGTGGTTAATTTAACCACTCCCATAGGCGCCAGAGAAAATCTTGCACCCAGGTGCCAGGCACCCCAGGCTCACCCCTGCATACTGAGATCACCAATAACACAGTAGGTCACAGGGATGTTGATGTGACACTGTAACACTATACGCTGATCACACAGCAGGCGGTGACCAGCAAAGGGGTGTTGTCCCCAATTAAATTATTTTTTGACACACTGATGTCACCGATAATACGCAGTGCGGTCGACACATGGGTGACAGTGTGATGCTGTGTGGGGGTAACACAGCAGCATGCATCATGTCACAAATGTCAGACAATAAATCACTTTTGTGCAGTGAGGGTGGGCTGTCAGTGACATAGTTACACACTATGGGTACCGACTGTAAGACGGTATATGACTATAGTCATATGTGTACATGGGTTTTGTGTTGCTAAACAACACAACACAAAAAAAAAAACAAGAAAAAAACAAAAAAACAATGTCAGTCAATGTTAGTCCTCATTCCTCAAAAGGACTTTTGTGATCAGGATGATTTCACAAAAGGACTATTGGGGGGTCACTAGGTGGAGACCTGAAAGTAGCAGAGCACCGAAGAAGCAGATTCACAGCACATTGTCAAACAGCCTATTTGTCACTCTCACCAGAGCCGGCCTTTGGGGGGGGGGGGGGGGCAAGTGGGGCAATCGACCCAGGCCCTGCACCTGAAAAGGCCCCGCACACTCTGAGGGGCCTGTGCAGCCAGCCAAACCCTATCCATCCGCCGCTGCCCTGCTTCAGAGATTGCTGCACAAAGCTGCGAGCGGCCACAGCAGCTGTATCTGGCAGTCGGGGATGTAAGGAGGCAGAGGGAGGTGATGACGCTGCAGGCTGTTTACAGATAGATATGGCCCAGCCTTGGAGAACTCATGGAGAAGCACATGATCAGTTTGATCAGCTGATAGATTTGTAAGGCTCTGATTTGCTGGTCATGATCATGTGTTAAACCAGGAAGTCATCACAGCAAATCAGAGGCTTACAAATCTATCAGCTGATCAAACGGATCATGTGCTTCTCCATGAGTTCTCCAAGGCTGGGCCATCTCTATTTACAGACCGGGACGTCTATGCCTGCAGCCTGTCGCTCCGACTCCTCCCCCTCCTCTCCCCCTGTAGCAAAGCTGTGTGTGTCCTGCAGCCACGCCCCCTTCCTCTCCAGGCTGATCCTCAGTCCTCACACACAGCTTCTGCCGATTCAAGAGAGCTGCTATCAGTAATAAATATTGGAAGAAGCTTGCCTGTCACAAGCAAGTAATAAACAAGATAAGAGTCAGATAGCGGCCGGAATTAGCTAATTCCGGTGGTCGGAACGGAATTCCTATACCTCTTAAACGGATCTCTCTCTCTCTCTCTCTCCTCCTCCTCCTCCTCCTCCTCCATCCATCCATCCTCTTATATCATCAAGTAGGGAATTGCAGATTTTCAAAACAGCTTATATACCATAGCTGGGATTTGAACCCAGGACACAGTGTGTAGTAGGTATCTGTCTTACCCTCTAGACCATGAACCACACTACATGCTAAAGCTAAGCACTACATGCTAAAGTCTGTAGCAGCAGCTCCTCTCCCTAAACGGACTAATGCAGAATGAAAATTGCTGACAGGACCATGCTTTTTATGTGGGGGAGTGGCCTGGGTGGTGGTGATCAGGTCTGATTGGCTGTCCTGTCCCACTCCCACGTAACTTCAGGGTGAAGGGTAAAACAAAATGGCGTGTGAGTAGAAAACATATCCAGGTTCACCAGCAAACGTGTTCTGCCATCACTAATCAGGATATACAGTATATCGGCAAGTACAGACAGTACAATTTGCTGCATTGGAAGTAAATTAACAATCTGGTACAAGCTTAGATTTGTACTTAAACTCCATTTAAAACTATCCCTAATGACAGAACTGGTAGACAATCCAAATTTCTCTCCAGGTATCCAAACAGCTAATTTCACTTGGTGGAATAGCCACAATCTCACAACAGTCAGCAAGTTTCTTACATCATTTAAACTTATGACCTCCACCCAATTTAAATAAACATTTAATCCACCAGCCAGAAAATTGTTTAGTGTGTTACAAGTCTTCTATTTTTTATCGACCCTCAAATCTCATGGTGACCTCACCAGTTATATGCCCTTTGAAGCATGCTGAAAGATACAGAGACCTTATCGTAATCCTCTACTTCCAAATCATTTTTTACCAAAATACCTGCAAAATATAAAGCAATGATGCACTGGGAGAGAGATATGGGCTCAACCAAGACCATAGAATGATGGGCTTATTTTATGTTACCTTTATTTCCCAATAAAACCTTTTGAGGTCGATGTACTAACCAACGGTAAAACGGCCAATCTGCCATCTACAGGCAGCGTATGGCAATATTACCATTACTACTTCCAGCAGTGCACCGCGCATTACTCTATTAATTCAACCCACGGTACATGATTAACACAAGAGTTACTACGGTACTGCACATTACCCTATTTGCATGATGCGCATTAGCAATGCTCACGTTAATCATGTACCACAGGTTGCGCTAATAGCATAACATGAGGTACACTGCTGGCAGTAGGAAAAGTGATATTGCCATGTGCTGCCTACGCATTGCAACATTACCCGTGGTTAGTGCATCAACCTTTTTGTAACTAATAAACTATACAAGGCTGTAAAATTAACAAATTGCATTTTTTCATGTTCCTCTTTGAAGTTACCATTGCTGTACACGTTTCCACTTTTTGAAAATAGCAACATGGTCCACAGACAGGTAGTGGGCTTACCATACCATTTTATTGCTTTTGGATGCCATAATCGCTCTTCAGAGACTACAACAAAATACCAGAATTTTTCACCATGATAAATGGGTTCAGGACCTTTCTAAACATCTGGACCATTCCAGCTGAACTGCTCTCTAAGTGAACTGAGGCGTATTCAAGCAATGCTACCAATGATCATCTTTATTAATACTGAATTAAAAAAATGAGTGTCTCACAGTCTCAGTAATATATGTTACATAATTGTTTTAATGAAAGTGGAGTTATCCTTTAAAGAGGTGTGTCAATGCTTAAGCACAACATGCGAAGTCCGTGACGAACTAGAATTAGATATCTCTAATCCAAGCCACATATTAGCACATGGACAAAAGCACTTAAGTCCACTAGATCTATAACTTTTATGCATTTGCCTCTCTGTGGAATTACTAAGACAATGGTATTTAAAAATAACTGCGCACAGAGTGCAAAAAACAGTGTTATTTTATTTAAATAGGTTTAATCAGCCCAGTGGGATGACATTACAGTACATATGACCCCATTTACAACAGTCTGTTTCCCAGTGCAGACAGGACAAGAAAGAGGAATCCAAAAAAAGAGTGCATACCACCAGAGATGGATTATAGCTAAAATGGGGCTCTAGCAATCTTTGGCCCACCCCTAATGGCCACCCTTGCTTTTTTGATAAGATTTGGTGGGGGTTTGTATGAACCTGGACCCTAGTTTTACTCCAGGCCCTAGGTACTTGCCTGAGTTGCCTTGTGGATGCATACCACATATGTCTTCCTCCAGCAGAGCTGAAGCGCTACCACCACCGAGGTAAATGTTTCCTATTGTTTACTGAACAATGCCCAAAGGGGTCAAACATACAAGTGCAATGTCACCTAAAGGCTTTCAGCATATGGCTGTGTTTTGGGCTGCTTATAGTGAGTGTTGGTAGTGTTGTTAATAATCACTAGGCCCCATGAGGAGCTTCAGATCTATAGTCTTTTGCCCTCAAGAGACAAATTTGTTTTATGTCCTCCTCTCATATACTGTATATCTAATATTCCTTCTTTCATGCACTCAATTCTCATAGTTCCAGACACATAGTCCCACCAGGGCAACAATCTCAACTACTACAAGTGCAACAGACTCTTTCCTCAATGTGCAACAGCCTTAAAGAGTGCTAAGTGTTAGCACGCCAGTGAAAAGCCCCTTTGCACGTGCAAAGTGGCTTTGCACGCGCTAATATGCGCGCAAAAGTTTGTGCGCACAAAGTTTAGCAGTGTGTGCAAAACGTTGCACCGTCCACGTGCAAAATAGCCTGATAAGCGTACCTTGTATGCGGACGGTGCGACGTTTCACGTGCACCGATGCAACGTTTTGTGCGATCAATAACAGCGTTGCCCGTGCAAACTACTTAGCACCCTAGTGAATCAAGCCCCTAGAGACTGGAATCCTTGCCCATTCTTCTTTGCAAAACAGCTCCAGCTCAGTCAGATTAGATGGACTGCGTTTGTGAACAGCAGTTTTCCGATCTTGCCACAGATTCTTGATTGGATTTAGATCTGGACTTTGACTGGGCCATTCTAACACATGGATATGTTTTGTTTTAAACCATTCCATTGTTGCTCTGTCTTTATGTTTAGGGTCGTTGTCCTGCTGGAAGGTGAACCTCCGCTCCAGTCTCTAGTCTTTTGCAGACTCCAAGAGGTTTTCTTCCAAGATTGTCCTGTATTTGGCTCCATCCATCTTCCCATCAATTCTGACCAGCTTCCCTGTCCCTGCTGAAGAGAAGCACCCCCAGAGCATGATGCTGTTACCACCATATTTGACAGTGAAAATCTATTAACCCTTCGCACACTCACATGCAAATGTTCAAACAAATGCATTCACAGATTCACTCATCCAGGCACAACTGTTATCCCTACAGCTAAATTAAAAGCCAGGGTTTTAGTTCACAGAAGAATGCATTCTTATGCTTAGTCACCTATACTGCGCAGAAGTACCCAGGTAAACATAGGTGTCCTAACTCTGGCCCTGTAACATGCATAGTGCAGACATGCAAACACATTCATTGCATCAAACCTATCAATGGATTAGGAGCACACATCCTAACTTCCTCTCCTGGGAAAGACGGTGCATCTTACCAATCGCACAAGGGAGCTAACGTTATGTGTCCACGTGCACCATGCGCATACACCAGCATAAGCTGTGTGCATGCTGACAAATACATACAGGGGAAGGAGGGAGTGCACTGAATTGGACCCTAGCCACAGGGGTCAGTAGTAAAATGGAAATACATATATCCAGGCACATCGCCTCTAGTTAGGACATTAAATAAATTATTAGGGAAAGGGAGGTGCTGAAGGGGGTGTGGCTAGAAAACAGCAAAAATCTATTAACCCTTCGCACACTCACATGCAAATGTTCAAACAAATGCATTCACAGATTCACTCATCCAGGCACAACTGTTATCCCTACAGCTAAATTAAAAGCCAGGGTTTTAGTTCACAGAAGAATGCATTCTTATGCTTAGTCACCTATACTGCGCAGAAGTACCCAGGTAAACATAGGTGTCCTAACTCTGGCCCTGTAACATGCATAGTGCAGACATGCAAACACATTCATTGCATCAAACCTATCAATGGATTAGGAGCACACATCCTAACTTCCTCTCCTGGGAAAGACAGTGCATCTTACCAATCGCACAAGGGAGCTAACGTTATGTGTCCACGTGCACCATGCGCATACACCAGCATAAGCTGTGTGCATGCTGACAAATACATACAGGGGAAGGAGGGAGTGCACTGAATTGGACCCTAGCCACAGGGGTCAGTAGTAAAATGGAAATACATATATCCAGGCACATCGCCGACATTAAATAAATTATTAGGGAAAGGGAGGTGCTGAAGGGGGTGTGGCTAGAAAACAGCAAAAATCTATTAACCCTTCGCACACTCACATGCAAATGTTCAAACAAATGCATTCACAGATTCACTCATCCAGGCACAACTGTTATCCCTACAGCTAAATTAAAAGCCAGGGTTTTAGTTCACAGAAGAATGCATTCTTATGCTTAGTCACCTATACTGCGCAGAAGTACCCAGGTAAACATAGGTGTCCTAACTCTGGCCCTGTAACATGCATAGTGCAGACATGCAAACACATTCATTGCATCAAACCTATCAATGGATTAGGAGCACACATCCTAACTTCCTCTCCTGGGAAAGACGGTGCATCTTACCAATCGCACAAGGGAGCTAACGTTATGTGTCCACGTGCACCATGCGCATACACCAGCATAAGCTGTGTCAGACAGGGGGTCAGACATGGCACAAGGGACTGAACGAGGCACAAGGAGACAGAGGGAGGCACAAAAGGGACAGACAGAGGTACAAAGGGGGGTGCATCTTACCAATCGCACAAGGGAGCTAACGTTATGTGTCCACGTGCACCATGCGCATACACCAGCATAAGCTGTGTGCATGCTGTTTGAACATTTGCATGTGAGTGTGCGAAGGGTTAATAGATTTTTGCTGTTTTCTAGCCACACCCCCTTCAGCACCTCCCTTTCCCTAATAATTTATTTAATGTCCTAACTAGAGGCGATGTGCCTGGATATATGTATTTCCATTTTACTACTGACCCCTGTGGCTAGGGTCCAATTCAGTGCACTCCCTCCTTCCCCTGTATGTATTTGTCAGCATGCACACAGCTTATGCTGGTGTATGCGCATGGTGCACGTGGACACATAACGTTAGCTCCCTTGTGCGATTGGTAAGATGCACCGTCTTTCCCAGGAGAGGAAGTTAGGATGTGTGCTCCTAATCCATTGATAGGTTTGATGCAATGAATGTGTTTGCATGTCTGCACTATGCATGTTACAGGGCCAGAGTTAGGACACCTATGTTTACCTGGGTACTTCTGCGCAGTATAGGTGACTAAGCATAAGAATGCATTCTTCTGTGAACTAAAACCCTGGCTTTTAATTTAGCTGTAGGGATAACAGTTGTGCCTGGATGAGTGAATCTGTGAATGCATTTGTTTGAACATTTGCATGTGAGTGTGCAAAGGGTTAATAGATTTTTGCTGTTTTCTAGCCACACCCCCTTCAGCACCTCCCTTTTCCTAATAATTTATTTAATGTCCTAACTAGAGGCGATGTGCCTGGATATATGTATTTCCATATTTGACAGTGGGGATGCTGTGTTCAGAGCGTTGTGCAGTGATAGTTTTCCGCCACACATAGCAATTTGCATTTTGGCCAAAAAGTTCCATTTTGGTCTTATCTGAGCAGAGCGCCTTCTTCCACATGTTTGCTGTGTCCCCCACATGGCTGGTGGCAAACTGCAAACGGGACTTCTTATGCTTTTCTGTTAACAATGGCTTTCTACTTGTCACTCTTCCATACAGGCCAACTTTGTGCAGTGCACGACTAATAGTTGTCCTATGGACAGATTCCCCCACCTGAGCTGTAGATCTCTGCAGCTCGTCCAGTGTCACCATGGGCCTCTTGAATGCATTTCTGATCAACGCTCTCCTTGTTCGGCCTGTGAGTTTAGGTGAACGGCTTTGTCTTGGTAGGTTTACAGTTGTGCCATACTCCTTCCATTTCTGAATGATTGCTTGAACAGTGCTCTGTGGGATGTTCAAGCCTTTGGAAATCTTTTTGTAACCTAAGCCTGCTTTAAATTTCTGAATAACTTTATCCCTGACCTGTCTGGTGTGTTCTTTGGACTTCATGGTGTTGTTGCTCCCCAAATTCCCTTAGACAACCTCTGAGGCCGTCACAGACTAGCTGTATTTGTACTGACATCAGATTACACACATGTGCACTCTATTTAGTCATTGGCACGCACTCATCAGGACACACACACACACACACACACGCACGCACGCACGCGCACGCGCACGCGCACACGCACACGCACACGCACACGCACACGCACACACACACACACACACACACACACACACACACTTCCTCCAACCTATAAGTAAGGGATTGAAAGCCTTGTAGAAGGATGTAACAAATTAAAAACATTGCATTATTGTTTTAGGCCTTATTTTAAGTTATCTGAAACACACTTAAAGAGAAACTCCACCCTAGAATTGAACTTTATCCCAATCAGTAGCTGATACCCCTTTTACATGAGAAATATAATGATTTTCACAAACAGACCATCAGGGGGCGCTGTGTGACTGATTTTGTGCTGAAACCCCTCCCACAAGAAGCTCTGAGTACCGCGGTACTCTGGGCAAACTGCCACAATGTAACAATGTTCACAGACAGGAATTAGCTGTTTACAGCTGTCTCTAACAGCCAAAACAGCTGGAAGCAGCTACATAACCTGCCTACAGTAAAAATGTCACCATGTAATAAACACTGATATGCCCCCCCCGCCCCCTGATCACCCACAGCACCCTTCAGACCCCCCCCCCCCTGCCCACCCCCAGACCACTGTTTGCACCCAATCACCCCCCTAATAACCCATCAATCACTCCCTGTCACTATCTGTCAACGCTATTTTTTTTTAAATTCCCTAAACTGCCCCCTGGGGACTCCTGATTACCCCCCACCCCTCAGATTCTCCCCAGACCCCCCCCCCCCCCCCCTGTGTACTGTATGCATCTATCCCCCCTGATCACCTGTCAAACACCCGTCAATCACCCCCTGTCACTGCTACCCAACAATCAGCCCCTAACCTGCCCCTTGCGGGCAATCTGATCACCCACCCACACCATTAGATCGCCCGCAAACCTGCAGTCAGATCACCTCCCAAGTGTATTGTTTACATCTGTTCTCTTCTCTAAACACCCACTAATTACCCATCAATCACCCCCTATCACCACCTGTCACTGTTACCTATCAGATCAGACCCTAATCTGCCCCTTGCGGGCAACCAACCACCTGCCCACACGCTCAGATTGCCCTTAGACCCCCCTTATCAATTCGCCAGTGCATTAATTACATCTCTTCTTCCCTGTAATAACCCACTGATCACCTGTCAATCACCTGCCAATCACGTATCACCCATCAATCACCCCCTGTCACCCCCTGTCACTGCCACCCATCAATCAGCCCCTAACCTGCCCCTTGCGGGCAATCTGATCACCCACACCATTAGATCGCCCTCAAACCCGCCGTCAGATCACCTCCCAAGTGTATTGTTTACATCTGTTCTCTCCTCTAAACACCCACTAATTACCCATCAATCACCCCCTGTCACCACCCGTCACTGCTACTCATCAGATTAGACCCCTATCTGCCCCTAGGGCACCCAATCACCCGCCCACACCCTCAGACCCCAGCCCTGATCACCTCGCCAGTGCATTTTTTGCATCTATTCCCCCCACTAATCAAACATTGAGACACCCATCATTCACCTCCTGTCACCACCTGTCACCCCCTAGCACACCTACCCATCAGATCAGGCCCTAATTTGCCCCGTGTGGGCTCCTGATCACTCGGCCAAACCCTCAGATCTCCCTCAGACCCCCTTCCGATCACCTCCCCAGTGCATTGATTGCATCTATTTTCCTCTCTAACCACCCCCTGAGACACCCATCAATCACCTCCTGTCACCCCCCCTAGCACTCCTATCCATCAGATCAGGCCCAATACAAC
The DNA here is from genome assembly GCF_040937935.1 of Hyperolius riggenbachi. Lineage (NCBI taxonomy): Eukaryota > Metazoa > Chordata > Amphibia > Anura > Hyperoliidae > Hyperolius > Hyperolius riggenbachi. The sequence goes on from NC_090648.1 coordinate 348,657,738, forward strand.
CTGTCATCTAAAAGGCCACCCTGCTTATGACCGGTTCCACAAAATTCGCCCCCTCATAGACCACCTGTCATCAAAATTTGCAATGCTTATACCCCTGAACAGTCATTTTGAGACATTTGGTTTCCAGACTACTCACGGTTTTGGGCCCGTAAAATACCAGGGCAGTATAGGAACTCCAAAAGTGACCCCTTTTTAGAAAAAAGACACCCCAAGGTATTCTGTTAGGTGTATGACGAGTTCATAAAAGTTTTTTATTTTGTCAAAAGTTAGCGGAAATTGATTTTTATTGTTTTTTCACAAAGTGTCATTTTTCACTAACCTGTGACAAAAAATAAAATCTTCTATGAACTCACCATACACCTAACGGAATACCTTGGGGTGTCTTCTTTCTAAAATGGGGTCACTTGTGGGGTTCCTATACTGCCCTGGCATTTTAGGGGCCCTAAACCGTGAGGAGTAGTCTAGAAAAAAAAAATCTCAAAATGACCTGTGAATAGGACGTTGGGCCCCTTAGCGCACCTAGGCTGCAAAAAAGTGTTACACGTGGTATCGCCGTACTCAGGAGAAGTAGTATAATGTGTTTTGGGGTGTATTTTTACACATACCCATGCTGGGTGGGAGAAATCTCTCTGTAAATGGACAATTGTGTGTAAAAAAAAAATCAAACAATTGTCATTTACAAAGATATTTCTCCCACCCAGCATGGGTATGTGTAAAAATACACCCCAGAACACATTATACTACTTCTCCTGAGTACGGCAATACCACATGTGTGGCACTTTTTTGCAGCCTAACTGCGCTAAGGGGCCCAAAGTCCAATGAGCACCTTTAGGCTTTACAGGGGTGCTTACAATTTAGCACCCCCCAAAATACCAGCACAGTAAACACACCCCACAAATCAGGGGTGCCTCTAGCCATTTTGTCACTCCAGGCAAGAAAGCCTGTGCCCCCCCCCCCCCCCAAGTGGCGGCCACTACGTCCTCCACCCCCGTGGCGCCCCCCATGTACAAAATAATTGGAGTGCGGCAGTGTTTCAACAAATAATAATCATAATGCGCCAGCATTTCACCCGAAAAATAATCGTAATGCCGCAGCGTTTCACCAGAAAATAATCATAATGCAGCAGCATTTCACCAGAAATTACACTTAATGTGGCAGTGTTTCACCAAAAAATACGCATAGGCAGGGCTCCACTTTCATGAGGCACAAAGGAAGAAAGGAAGGAAGGACAAAGGGGGACAGAAGGAGGCACAGGGGTACTGAATAAGGCACACAGGTTGACATAGGGAGGCACGGGGGGGGGGGGGCAGAAGGAGGCATGAGGGTCAGAAGAAGTCACAAAGGAGGACATAAGGAGGCACAAGGTAACAGAAGGAGGCACACTGGGGGACAGAAGGAGCCACAATGGGTGACAGAATGAGACACAAAGGAGGACAGAAGGAGGCACAGGAGGACAGAAGGAGGTACACAGGGAAAGCGGGAGGTACAGGGGACAGAAGAAGGCATGAGGGCCAGAATGAGGCACAAAAAAGGACAGAAGGAGGCACAGGGGGACTGAATGAGGCACATAGGGGGACAGAAGGAGGCACAAAGGGGGGCATAAGGAGGCACAAAGGAGGACAGATTGGGGCACAAAGGGGGACAAAAGGAGGCACAGGAGGAAAGAAGGGGGAACATGGGGACTGAAGGAGGCACACAGAGGACAGAAGGAGACTCAAAGCAGGCGGAAGTAGGAATGATGGAGGACAGAAAAAAGCACAAAGGGAGCAGAAGAAGGCACAAAGGAGAACAGAAGGATGCACAAACCGAGACAGAGGGAGGCACAAAAGGGTGACAGAAGAAGGTAGAGGGAGGTGTAAAGAGGCACAGGGAGACAGAAGGCGGCAGAGGGGGACAGACAGAGCCACAGGGAGACAGAAGGCACAAAGCGGCACAGAAGGAGGCACATGGGGACTGAAGAGGCACATGGAGACAGAATGAGGCACAAAGGGAGACAGAAGGAGGCACATGAGGACAGAAGGAGGCAGAGTGGGACTGAAGGAGGAGCAGGGGGGCAGAGGCAGCACAGGGGGCAAAGAAAGGCACAGGGGGACATATGGAGGCACAGGAGGACAGAAGGAGCCAGAGGCGGCACGGGGGGGCTGAAGGAGGCACATGGAAACTGAAGAAGGCACAAAGGGAGACAGAAGGACAAACAGGGGGTCAGACATGGCACAAGGGACTGAACGAGGCACAAGGAGACAGAGGGAGGCACAAAAGGGACAGACAGAGGTACAAAGGGGGGAAAAGGATGTACAAGGCACAGAGGGACACAGTGGCATATGCCTGCAACTTACGCTAAGCAGATGCAGCAGAAGCAAGTAATAAAACATCAGTGGGGACGGGGCTTAGTTAGGGGGAGTGGCTTTGTCCAGCAACATGGCGCCCCCAGGACCAATGGCACTCCAGGCAATGGCCTGTACTGCCTATGCCTAGAGGCTCCCCTGCCACAAATGACCCCATTTTGGAAAGTAGACCCTTCAAGGTATTCAGAGAGGAGCATAGTGAGTCCGTGGCAGATTTAATTTTTTTTTTGTCGCAAGTTAGAAGAAATGGAAACTTTTTTTTTTCCTTTGTCACAAAGTGTCATTTTCCGCTAACCTGTGACAAAAAATAAAATCTTCTATGAACTCACCATGCCTCTCAGTGAATACTATGGGATGTCTTCTTTCCAAAATGGGGTCATTTGGGGGGTATTTATACTATCCTGGAATTTTAGCACCTCATGAAACATGACAGGTGGTCAGAAAAGTCAGAGATACTTCAAAATGGGAAAATTCACTTTTGGCACCATAGTTTGTAAACGCTATAACTTTTACCCAATCCAATAAATATACACTGAATGGGTTTTTCTTAAATCAAAGACATGTAGCAGAATAACTTTCGCGCTCAAATGTATAGGAAATTTTACTTTATTTGAAAAATGTCAGCACAGAAAGTTAAAAAAAGTCATTTTTTTGTCAAAATTCATGTCCTTTTTGATGAATATAATAAAAACGAACTTGATCTAAATTGTTTACTGCACCGATGGTGTGCAATGATGTGCCGAGATCCCCTCTGGAGTAATAAGCGTCTGTAGTCAAATATCTCAAGATCCGCACCATCAGAAGAATTTTTATTAGTAGTTCAATCCATAAAAACACGTTAAAAAGTATGGGTACACATGTGAATGATGACGCACAGGCGTTTCAGACCACCACGGTCCTTCCTCAGATCATAATGGACCCACACTGACTAGTACCATCTAAAACCCATGTTTAAGTAGTATACAAGAGGACCACATAGAGAACTATCTCATTATCTAACCTGCATATGTATGAACACACCTCCACCAATCAGGTGAGTCTCCATGTACCCATTGCCCAATCATCAAGTGCCCAAAGCGAATCATATCCACAGTCTATAAATTAACAGTACTTAATCTACAAACAACCACAATATCAGGAAAATACCTGTAACATATTCCTGTGGTATATAACTCACAGACTCACGGTGATGGTGGCCCCATAAACATCCATTGAAAAATGCCGACAACATCCGCACATAGGACTGCTATGCCACCACGTGGTCTAAACAGACCAATTAGTGGAATGCCGACAACGTCCGCTCACCGTAGTGTAGACAGCGGGCGGAAAATCCCTATGTGCGAACATCACGCTGTCGTAAGGGGTGTGTGGCCGTCACTCGCACCATCCAATCACAGGAGGGCCGGCAACGTCCGCTCACAGACTGTGACAGTGGGCATGACCGCTCACCTCCTCCAATCAGGAAAAGGCCAACTCCGTCCGCTCATGTGGACTGCGGAAAAATCGCCGCCTAAGAATATTTACAGCCGGCACTCAATGCAGCCAATCAGTGCAAGGTCTACAACGTCCGCATGTAATCCCCAAAGCAGGGGGCGCGGTCAAACGAAACCACGCACTCCTGCTGGGAATATAAACAAAAACATCAAATAGATGTACGTAAGGCTCCACCACACAGTAAGCCCTGGACACTAGATGAGGACAATGTTTAGTGTAAAAATGTATAATACTATACCAAATATATATGTTATATTACTACGGACAACAGAAGATATATTATCTCCCTACGTCCATCAACACCAATAAGTACATGGAGTGCTCCACCTAGTGGAAATAAAAAAAATATTGCATGTTAAAATATATCAATCACCGCAACATAGACAAATCATTGTCCCTATTTAGACCTTTAGGTTCTAACGTGTCCAATTTTTTTATCCAATAATTTTCCAACAATGCCAGTAGTTTCTGCCGGTCACCCCCTCTTTGCAGTAGTGGTATACCCTCTATAACCTGCACCCTCAACTGGCAAAGACAGTGCCCTTTTACAGAAAAATGGTCCGAGACCGATAATTCCCGATTCTGATTTCTAATATTGGACTTGTGTGAGGAAATTCTATCTCTTAGGGGTTGGGTGGTTTTACGTGATTAATGGAACAGGTGAACAAAGATATACGTGAATTACAAATGAATTTTGAAGCTAAGAAATGTAAAAATATTACTAACAACCTTTCTCCACAGGAACGGAAAGCTATTCTGTCACTGTCTATTAATAAATCCATTGTTATTCATGCAGCAGATAAGGGGGGAGCTGTTGTTATTTTGGATAAATTAAATATAGGGAAGACATTTTGGGACAGTTGAGTGATGAGGAAGTTTATGAAAAAATACTATATGACCCCACCCCTGACTTGAGACGACAGATTGATAGCATGCTTGATGGGGCTGAAAAGCAGGGCATTATAGATAAGGCATTGAAGACATTATTGATTAAATCGTCCCCTAGGATCCCCATTTTATATACACTTCCCAAGATTCATAAGGGCTTAGAAAACCCCCTTGGACGCCCCATAGTTTCGGGGAATGACTCCATTTTTTCTAACATAGCGATCTTTTTGGATAAAATTTTAAGACCACTGGTTATGAACTTACGTTCCTATTTAAGAGATACCCAACACTTTTTGGAAATTGTAGAGACAGTGGAGGATGTTGACGAGCAGACTTGGCTGGTCATGATGGACTTGAGTAGCTTGTATACTGCAATACCTCATGAGGAGGGTTTGGAAGCAGTGGATTTTTATTTGATGATTTGTACTGATTTTGAAGTTAAGCAGAGAACATTTTTGTTGCTTCTACTATCTTTCATTTTGAAAAACAATTACTTTTTGTTTGAATCTACATTTTATGTCCAACGCAGAGGCACAGCGATGGGCTCGAATGTGGCCCCCTCCTATGCTAATCTCTTTATGGGGTTATATGAGGAGGCGTTTGTATACTCCAGCGCATTGTTTGGCAAGCATGCGCGGCTTTGGCAGCGATATATAGATGATATATTTGTGTTATGGAGGGGGCCACGCTCGAGCCTCGATGCCTTTGTGGAGGAATTGCACAGTAGATGTCCTGTTATTAAACTCACGGTCCATTGTGACCAGTCCAAAGTCAATTTTTTGGATACTTGGGTAATTCGTAGAGGGAATCGACAGACAACCGACCTTTATGTAAAACCCACTGACAAAAATTCCATCCTCCATTTTTCCAGCTTTCACCCTCCACATGTGAGGTTTAATATCCCTAAAGGACAGTTCAAAAGGGTAGAGAGAATAGTGGGGGATCCCATGACCAGAGAGAAAAGAATGGAGGAAATGAGGTACACATTTTTGGCACGGGGGTACCCGGCTGCATGTTTACAAAAAGATTTTAAATTTAAAACAGCAGGTGGCTTGCTTCCTAAAAAGGGTAATGTACAGTTAGGAATTAGGGAAAGAATACCATGCATGACTACTTATAATGTTCTATCTGACAAGATTAAACATATTATCAATAGACACTGGCTCATACTCAGACAGGGACTGCCGACTGTGAGGGAGTTCCATGACTGGCCCATTATGTCATTCAAGAGAGCACCCTCTTTGAGGGATAAACTTGTACATAATGACTTAGGACCTACAAAAGTTGAGGTGACCAAGAGAAATGGCACATTTCCATGTATGGGGTGTCATTTATGTAGCTACATCACTAAAGGGGAGGTTTTTACCCACCCCAGCCGAGGGACAAGATACAAAATTAGAGGTACTTTACCTGTCAATCTAGATTTGGAATTTATTTGTTAAAATGTCCCTGCAGGCTGGGGTATGTGGTTAAAACCACCCAACCCCTAAGAGATAGAATTTCCTCACACAAGTCAAATATTAAAAATTAGAATCGGGAATTATCGGTCTCGGACCATTTTTGTGTAAAAGGGCAGCTGAGGGTGCAGGTTATGGAGGGTATACCACTACTGCGAAGAGGGGGTGACAGGCAGAAACTACTAGCATTGAGGGAAAATTATTAGATAAAAAAATTGGACACTTTAGAACCTAAAGGTCTAAATAGGGACTATGATTTGTCTATGTTGCTGTGATTGATATATTGTAACATGCAATATTTTTTTATTTCCACTAGGTGGAGTACTCCATGTACTTATTGGTGTTGATGGACGTAGGGAGGTAATATATCTTCTGTTGTCCGTAGTAATATAACATATATATTTGGTATATTATTATATATTTTTACACTAAACATTGTCCTCATCTAGTGTCCAGGGCTTACTGTGTGGTGGAGCCTTACGTACATCTATTTGATGTTTTTGTTTATATTCCCAGCAGGAGTGCGTGGTTTCATTTGACCGCGCCCCCTGCTTTGGGGATTACATGCGGTAGTTGTAGGCCTTGCACTGATTGGCTGTATTGAGTGCCGGCTGTAAATATTCTTAGGCGGCGATTTTTCCGCAGTCCACATGAGCGGACGGAGTTGGCCTTTTCCTGATTGGAGGAGGTGAGCGGTCATGCCCACTGTCACACTCTGTGAGCGGACGTTGCCGGCCTTCCTGTGATTGGATGGTGCGAGTGACGGCCACACACCCCTTACGACAGCGTGATGTTCGCACATAGGGATTTTCCACCCGCTGTCTACACTACGGTGAGCGGACGTTGTCGGCATTCCACTGATTGGTCTGTTTAGACCACGTGGTGGCATAGCAGTCCTATGTGCGGACGTTGTCGGCATTTTTCAATGGATGTTTATGGGGCCACCATGACCGTGAGTCTGTGAGTTATATACCACAGGAATATGTTACAGGTATTTTCCTAATATTGTGGTTGTTTGTAGATTAAGTACTGTTAATTTATAGACTGTGGATATGATTCGCTTTGGGCACTTGATGATTGGGCAATGGGTACATGGAGACTCACCTGATTGGTGGAGGTGCGTTCATACATATGCAGGTTAGATAATGAGATAGTTCTCTATGTGGTCCTCTTGTATACTACTTAAACATGGGTTTTAGATGGTACTAGTCAGTGTGGGTCCATTATGATCTGAGGAAGGACCGTGGTGGTCTGAAACGCCTGTGCGTCATCATTCACATGTGTACCGATACTTTTTAACATGTGTTTTTATGGATTGAACTACTAATAAAAATTCTTCTGATGGTGCAGATCTTGAGATATTATAATAAAAACTAAAACTAGGAGGTAAAATTCATTTAGGTGGTAGGTTGTATGACCGAGCAATAAACCGTGAAAGCTGCAGTGGTCTAAGTGGAGAAAAAAAACTCTGGTCCTTAAGGGGTAGAAAGACTGTGGTCCTCAAGTGGTTAAAGGGCATGTTCACAGTTATGGGAATTAAGGTATGCTATTGATTACTAAATATAACATGTTTTTTTTAGATTATTGTTCTTCGTAGGAAGTTTATGGCCCGCTATAAACAGACGGCTACTTGCAAGCACAGCAGTTGGGCTGTAGAGAGGTTTGTGCTGCTTTCACAAGCAATAGAACTGTTCCTTCAAAGATTTAAAAAATGTTAAAAATCTTTCTGACCATTCTTATAGTACCAGCACTGCACGGGAAGAAAAAGAAATGTATTGGGAGGAGGCACTGATGATATGATGACAATAAGGCTTCAACTCCGTTTTTCTGGTATCAGATCATTTGAATGCAGAAGACAGTAGTTGTCCCTACCGCAAATAATTACCCACAGTCTTCCCTGACCCTTACTGTAAAATCTATGCTGCAAAATCAGTTAACCCTTTGGACACTCACATGCTTTCATACAAATCGATCATGCAGAAACCACTGCTACCCCTCCAGAGAAGTTAAAACCGGGGTCGTCATTTCAATAGAATACATTCTTTTGTATAGTCACATATGCTATGTGGAGATTCCCCAGTTTTTATGTGTCCTATAACATGCATGATGCAAGCATATAGTGCATCAACTTATCTAAAGATTAGATGCACATATCCTAACATCCAGTCTTGGGACAGATAGTTTATCGAACTGATCCCACAAGGGAGCTACAGAATACATCCATGTGCACCATACACCCACCAGCATAAACTGTGTGTATGCTAACAATGGTCACAGGGAAAGAAGGAGAACACTGGATTAAAACCTGACCACAAGAATAAGTTACGAAAGAAAAAAAACACAGAATCCAGGCTCATCACCTCAACGTAGAGCATTTCCAAATAAATAGCAGCATTGTCCTTTCCGGGAAATTGTCCAAGCTCAAGAAGCTAAGACCAAAGTAGCCTACCCAACTGGGGTGGGAAACAACCTAACTCTGTGTTTTCTGAATCACAGGGTTCACTTCTTCAGGAGTAAAGCTTTCAGATTCTAATTATACAAGAAGAATGTATTACAAGCTTGCCATAAATATTGCATCCACTGTAGGAAGGGACAATTTACAGGACATGGACCCAAAGAAGTGAGTTAAATTTGGAATTCATAGAGTCTTCCGAGCGGTTACTTAGTAAACAGTGGAAAGGGACTAAATAGAAATCAGATATCAAGTAACAGAAGCTAAACAGAAAACACAGCTAGCTTCACATGTCCCAAAGTGAAAGCTGTCAGCGGTGCAGAATTGGAACGATTCCCTAAACACTTTGAAGTGATTGTATTTCAGGCTCATCCATTATGTTTGCACTTTGTTTTTGTTTTAGCTTGGACAGATATTTAGAAAGTTAGGTGCTACTACTGTATTTATCAAATACCCAACATCTTTGTATATATAGTGCCTTTTTTTAGGCCTTTATAAAAATGTTGATGCTGTTTGTTTTGTTACAGATAATACATTTCTCCATCAACCACTTGTATGATAAAGGTTTTGTTTTTTATGTGACTTATGTGGATGTTTACATCATACCTCTTCTCCTCTAATCCAAAATATTTACCTAGAAATGTTCTTCTTCACTTTTCTTGGATTCATTTACAGATTAAATATAAAGTCACAAACTGCTACACTCACCTATAGACTAAAAGGAGTACTAGGGGGCCCTTAGGGGAAAAGAATTGAACTTACCTGGGACTTCTAATGGTCCCCCGCAGACGTTCTGTGTCCGCGCAGCCACTCCCCAATGTTCCGGTTACTGCCGAATTTGCGACTTAAAAGTCACAAAACCACTGTGCATTACTATGCCTGCGTGGCCTTCTCTTCACTCTTGCTGACGTCTCGGGGAGCGTACTGCGTAAGTGCATGCCATACTGCGCCTGCACAGTATGCTCCTGTGACATCAGCAGGAGCAAGGCGAAGGCCGCGCAGGCACAGTGGCAAATTCCGGAAGTAACCGGCTGCGGGGACCGGAGCATCGGCGAGTGGCTGTGCGGGCACAGAACGTCTGCGGGGGACCATTAGAAGCCCCAGGTAAGTTCAACACTTTTCCCTAAGGGCCCCCTACAGTACTCCTTTAATACTTTGCACCTAGCTGCTGGTGGTAATAAGAGATAGCTCGAAACTCCGATTTTCGATTTGCGACCTCGAACGTGAACTTCCGCAAAAGTTTGGTTCGCGCGAACTTCCGCGAACTGCAATAGACTTCAATGGGGAGGTGAACTTTGAAAACTACAAACATTTATGCTGGCCACAAAAGTGATGAAAAAGATGTTTCAAGGGGTCCAACACCTGAGTTTTTGCATGGCGGAGTGGGATACATGCCAAAAGTCCCGGGGAAAAATCTGCATTTGACGCACAGCAGCATTTTAAGAGCAGAAATCATATTGCATGCTAAATTGGAGGCCTAAAGTGCTTTAAAACATCTTCAAGTGTATACATCAATCAGGTAGTATAATTAGTGTACTGCTTCACACTGACAGACCAAACTCACTATGTAACGCACCGCAAACAGCCATTTGTGTAGTGACGGCCATGCTGGACTGGTGCGCACCATGGCCAGAGTGCAGGCGATAGTGGTTTTTTAAGCCCATATGGTCCCCGGGATGAGGTAGCTCAATGACAGAACAACAGTGACTTTCCAGCTGATCGAGTTTGGTCTGTCCACAATGAAGCAACGACCTTATTATCTTGGGTGTGCCACCCCCCGAGACACTCATATAGCCGTCGGTCATTGCTTCATTGTAATATGCAAGCCCCTTCACCGAGGCAAGGTAATGCTCATGTAGAAGGAATTGACACATGTACCTGCCTTTTGTTTTGTTGCTGCAGCTGCAGTGCAGCCAGAAAAATTAGGCAGGCATGCACACACACCAGAAAAATTATTATAGCAGCCGATGCTAGCAGTGGCCTTAAAAATTCAGGAATCCGCCTGAAGTCCTGGACCCTGTTGGTGGTGGCAGAGAAGGCAGTCAAGCGGCCTGCAGACAGAGATGCTGTGTGGTGAGCGACTTAGTCTTGGGGCAGGCAGTCACACGGCATGCAGGCAGAGATACTGTGTGTGGGGAGGACTGACTTAGTCTTCGGGTGGGCAGTAGCCCTCCGGGATCCATGCCTCATTCATTTTGATAAAGGTGAGGTACTGAACACTTTTGTGACCTAGGCAACTTCTCTTCTCAGTGACAATGCCTCCAGCTGCGCTGAAGGTTCTCTCTGACAGGACACTTGGAGCAGGGCAAGACAGAAGTTGGATGGCAAATTATGACAGCTCTGGCCACAGGTCAAGCCTGCGCACCCAGTAGCCCAGGGGTTCATAGCTGCTCACAGTGCCTAAATCCACACTTAAGGTCAGGTAGTCAGGTAGCTACCTGCCAGTCGAGGCATTTGTGGAGGGTCGATCCGGAAGGGCTAAGCCGAGATGTTGGACTAAAGAATGTCCGCATGTCCGACATCACCATGAGATCGCTAGAGCGTCCTGTCCTTGCCTGCATGGACATGGGAGAAGGATTACTGGCAATGGTACCTTTATTCCGTTGTGCTGTGACATCACCCTTAAAACGCACTGTAAAGCATAGTTGCCAGCTTGCTCTGCAAGTGCTGCATCCTTTCTGCCTTCTGGTGATTTGGAAACATCTCCCAGTGCTGGGCGTAATGGAAAAAACTACGCTTACGGATCATTACGCGTAATTTTACGCTATTACGCATTACGGAATTACGCTTACGGCGTAGACATTTATCTACGGTTCATGTCTGTAATTACGCATGGCCCTTACGCAATTACGCGTAAGAATACCGTAATGCAGGTTGTTACGTTATTGCCTTACGCATAATTTCCTACTAGCAATTAATGCGTAAGGCAATGCTCCCAAGCGGAAAAGTTGACGCATGGATCAATGTTAGGTAGCCACCGACTTTAAGGGTTAATAGCAAAGCCCCCTTAATTGCTGAGAGCCTCAAATTTGGAGAATATATTAAGGAGATCAGAAGGAATAAGAGGGAACATTTTTTTTTTCAAAAAGACCTTATAGTTTTTGAGAAAATCGATGTTAAAGTTTCAAAGGAAAAATATATACATTTAAAAACCCGCCGACGGTTAATAGCAAAGCCTGCTTAAAATTTAGGAACACCAAATTCCCAGGGTATATTAAGGGGATAAGTGGATTATAAGCGCGCAGTGGATTGATTTTTATACAGGATATTAATATATCTCCTTAATATATTCTCCCAGATGCCACCATGAACCCCCCCACCAGGAAATCGCGGCCTCCACCTCCACCGCCCATCGGAGGGGGAGAAGAGCCCCTTGTCCTTGGATTGGACAAGGGCTCGGAGGGGGAGGGGAAAGCTTGGCTGCCCCTCCCCTTCCGAGACCCCCCAATCCATGGACCATGCGGGCTAGTATAGTCAGGGTGCGGAGCCCCACGCGGCCGGTGCTCCGCATTCTGGCTATCCCAGCCTGCATGGGGGACAAGGGGTTAAAGAGGTCTGGGAGGGGGGACCCCACGTCGTTTTTTTTTTATATTTCCCACACTCAGAACGAAGTAAGTAAAACTCTTCCCACTTGGGGGAATCTATGAAAATAATACACTATTGTTACCTGTGCAAAAAAAACTGACATTTTCCGCATTTAAAAGACATTTTTGCCCTTGAAACTTAAAAATCGATTTTCTCAAAAACTATAAGGTCTTTTTGAAAAAAAAATGTTTCCTCTTATTCCCACTGATCCCCTTAATATACCCTGGGAATTTGGTGTTCCTAAATTTTAAGCAGGCTTTGCTATTAACCGTTAACGTCGGCGGGTTTTTAAATGTATATATTTTTCCTTTGAAACTTTAACATCGATTTTCTCAAAAACTATAAGGTCTTTTTGAAAAAAAATGTTCCCTCTTATTCCTTCTGATCTCCTTAATATATTCTCCAAATTTGAGGCTCTTAGCACTTAAGGGGGCTTTGCTATTAACCCTTAAAGTCAGCGGCTTTTTTATATTATACGGGAGCGTAATATTACGCGATTACGGCAGACTGTGTAATTTCAATAGGAGTTTACTGTTTTACACTTAATTTGTTACGCGTAATAACGTAACCTACGGTCTACGCGTAATTAATTACGTGTAATACCGTAACCTTACACATAACGCTTACGGTGCATTTGTAGTGAATTACGATGCGTAATTACGCTAATGCGTAATTTCGGCCCAGCACTGACATCTCCGCCACTTTGTGCTTATACCGTGGGTCTAGTAGCGTGGCCACCCAGTACAGCTCATTCCCCTTGAGTGTTTTTATACGGGGGTCCCTCAACAGGCTGGACAGCATGAAAGACGCCATCTGCACAAATTTGGATGCAGACATACTATCCATCTCCTCTTGCTCTTCCTCAGTGATGTCAGGTAAGTTCTCCTCCTCCTCCCAGCCACGAACAATACCACAGGAAGGTTGAGCAGCACAAGCCCCCTGCAACGCCTGCTGCGGTTGTTCTTCTGCCTCCTTCCTCATCATCTGACTCCTCTTCCCCACACGACTCTTCTTCCTCCTCCCCCTCCTCTGTGCTACCACAGGTGTTGAGGAAACATCTGGTTCTGAGAATTGATCCCACAACTCCTGTTCCTGTAACTGTTCCTGTTCATGCTCCTCCACAGCTTGATCCACCACTCTACGCACGGCACGCTCCAGGAAGAAAGCATATGGGATCAAGTCGCTGATGGCGCCTTCACTGCGACTTACCAGGTTTGTCACCTCCTCAAACGGCTGCATGCAGGCATTTCTCATGAGTGTCCAGTACTTCGGCCAGAACATCCCCATCTCCCCAGAGTGTGTCCTTCTACTGTAGTTGTGGAGATACTGGTTGACGGCTTCCTCCTGTTGTAGCAGGCGGTTAAACATAAGGAGGGTTGAATACCAGTGAGTTGGGCTATCGCAAATCAAGCATCTCACCGGCAAGTTCTTTCACCGCTGAATATTGGCCAAGCGTGCCATGGCCATGTAAGACCGCCTGAAATGCCCACACAACTTCCTGGACTGCTTCAGGATGTCCTGTAAGCCTGGGCACATAGACACAAATCTCTGAATTATTAGATTCAGCACATGTGCCATGCAGGGTACATGTGTCAACCTTCCCAAATTCAAAGCCAAAATGAGATTGCTGCCATTGTCACACACCACGTTGCTAATCTCCAGTTCGTGCGGGGTCAGCCACCGATCCACCTGTTAAGAGCAGCCAGGAGAGCTGCTCCAGTGCGACTCTCCACTTTGAGACATGTCTAAGATGGCATGAAACCGTCGTACCTGGCATGCAGCATAGGCCCTGAGGAGCTGGGGCTGTGTAGCTGTAGATGAGATTGCAGCACCAGTAGAGTTGAACTGCCACTCAGCCAAGGAGGAGGAGGAGGACCACCTCGAAGAGGAGAAGGTTAGGAGGTGGCAGCAGGCCTGCCTGCAAGCCGTGGAGGTGTCACAACTAGGTCCGCTGCACAGCCACGTACTCCCTGCTGGCCAGCGGTCACCAGGTTGACCCAATGGGCTGTGTAAGTAATGTACCTGCCCTGACCGTGCTTGGCAGCCCAGGCATCCGTGGTCAGATGGACCCTTGACCCAACGCTATGTGCCAGAGATGACACCATTTGCCTTTCAACTTCACGGTACAGTTTTGGTATTGCCTTTTGGGAGAAATAATTGTGGCCTGGTACCTTCCACTGCGGTGTCCCAATGGCCACAAATTTCCGGGAAGGCCTCAGAGTCCACCAGCTGGTGGCGATACATGGCGCCGGACACTGCCACCAGCTGTTTCTGATGACGAGCTCCCCTTGCTTCTTTCAGGAACTTGTCTCCTCCTTCTCCTCTCTGACTCCACCTCTGAACTGTCCCCCTGTTCATCTCCTCTATTGGGAACCCACGTGAGATCCGTATCATCATAATCATCATAATCCCCCTCCCCAGCTTCGCTTGCATCAGACACCTCCAAAACTGCACCAACAGCAGGTACTTCATCATCCTCCTCCTCACACCTTACGTCCATAGTGTCGCCTAACTCAGACATATGAGGTGGTGTGACTTGCTTAGTGCCTTCATCTTGTTGTAACAATAATGGCTGTGAATCAGGGAATTCCCCACCAAATAACTCCTGCGAACTATCAAATGTAGTGGATGTGGTGCTTGTAGTAGCTGGTGGCTGCGGAACATGAAGTGTTCTGTGTTAAATAGTCAACCACGTCCTGACAATCTTGGGAGTTGATGGGATGAGCCTTCTTATGAAAACTATACTTTGGTCCAGGGCCGCACGAAATCATGTCAGCACGACCTCAAACAGACCTGCCAGGTGGCCTGCCTCTGGGTCTGCCTCTGCCTATTGCTTTGTCCATATCAGTGGTGGGGGGGATGAAGTGAAAGGTATGTACTGACTTGACTAATACAATGTGCAGTCACACAGGTGCAGTGAAAGGTATGCAGTGACTGATATTACAATACAATGTGCAGATGTCACACAGGTGCAGTTAACAGGTATGCACGGACTGGTATACTAAACAGCATGTGGTCACATAGGTACTGTGAACAATTATGCAATGACTAGTATTACAAATGTGCAGCTGTCACACACAGGTACAGTGAACAGGTGCAGTGACTGGTGGTTTATAACACTGCATGTGGTCACGTAGGTAGATGCACTGAACAGGTAGGTATGCAGTGATTGGTATTACAAATGTGCAGCAATCACACACACAGGTACCATGAACAGGTGCAGTGACTGGTGGTATATAACACTGCGTGTGGTCACATAGGTAGGCACACTTAACAGTTAGGTATGCAGTGATTGGTATTACAAATGTGCAACTGTCACACACACAGGTACCGTGAACACGTGCAGTGACTGGTGGTATATAACACTGCGTGTGCTCACGTAGGTAGGTACACTGAACAGGTAGGTATGCAGTGATTGGTATTACAAATGTGCAGCTGTCACACACACAGGTACCGTAAACAGGTGCAGTGACTGGTATATAACACTGCGTGTGGTCACGTAGGTAGATGCACTGAACAGGTAGGTATGCAGTGATTGGTATTACAAATGTGCAGCAATCACACACACAGGTACCATGAACAGGTGCAGTGACTGGTGGTATATAACACTGCGTGTGGTCACATAGGTAGGTGCACTGAACAGGTAGGTATGCAATGATTGGTATTACAAATGTGCAGCTGTCACACACACAGGTAGTCACTGAATGTGCTAGGCCTGGCAGTGGCACAGTAGGAATTACCAAGGGGCCAAAGGCCAGCTGCGACTGACTGACAGGGCTGTATATGCAACACAAGTGTCGGTGGGACACGCACACAAAAAAAAAAATAGATCACAAGAACAACATTAGCTCTCAAAAGAGCTGTTGAGGGGTGCTTTTTAGCAATAAGTATCAGCAAGGAGCAAGCTAACAAGCCTAACAAGAGCCTAACTAAGCTTTCCCTGTGTCTATAGCAGGTTCCCTCCCTTCTGTAATTAGTGCAGCCACACGAGTGAGTGAAAAGGCTGACGCTGCCTGCCTTTTATAGGGGGGGGCTCCAGGAGGGAGTTTAGCCTGGTTGGCTACCCCTGTGCCTGCTGACTGTGATGTAGAGGGTCAAAGTTGACCCTAATGATGTAGTATAGGGGGCGGGTTGAACTTGCATATAGTTTGCGGTTCACTGCGAACGCGAACCACCGAGGTTCGCGTGAATAAGTTTGCGTGCAAACCGTTCGGGCCAACTCTAGTGGTAATATTGGCAACCATAACCAATAGCCCTAAACTAACCCTAACTCGACACTCATACTGACCAAAACCTCACTACACCTGCCTTCCCATCCAACCCAACTCCCTACCACAGAGCCAACCTATGCGATTGCCCAGGGTTCCAAGCTCTTTAGGAGCACCCAAGTCAGGGATTGTGAAAGCCACACTAGTTTTACTGTCAGAACAGAATGTAAATGTCCCCATGTTCAATTTTGATCAGGGCCCCACTGTACCCCAAACTATCTCGGCTCCAAGTACTATCAATACTCATGAATCAGGGCATCAAGCCCCAATAATTACACACCCCAATGCTTGGTCTTCTCTGACCTCCCTCCCTGGCAAGACATTTGTTCATGTTGGGCTGGCCAGCAAAATAAATACATACATCAAAGGCAGCAGAAAGTATCTAATCAAAGCTGTATGACCACAGTCCAGCACATCGTTCCATGTCAAGATAATTCTGTTTGACAGTCACATTCTTGACAGTGATATTTTCATCTTAGCCTTCAGATCTCGGAGAAGCCTAAATACATGTCTTCAGTTAGAAGTCCTGTCTATCCTTCCTTCAAACTATTCAACCTTCTTCCAAGTGAATTTCTCTTGTCACATCCCTTCCTATCCTCATCCGATTGCTAGCTCTTTGGAATGGCCATTGATTATGTTTGCTACTTGGCTTTTTATAGCACAACATCTTCTCTAACTGCTATGTAAAAATCAATTATTTTTATTATGTTATTAATGGAACTGGTAATGAAGCAAGGAAGTGAGTCAGAGGAGGAAGGTAACTATATTTAACCCCCCCCCCCCCCCCCCCCCCGCACTACTGAAAGGACTCACAATGCACAGCAGAGAATGCAGATGAAGAGCAGACACCTTCCTACCAGAGAACAATAAACCAGGAGAAAGCCTTTTTATTGCCCCGTTGGGATAATCGGGTGTTCTACTCCTAGTGTATTGTTCTAACAACCTTGAACATATTAACTTCGTTTTATCCTTTGCATTTTTTAATTGTTTAATCAATTGTTCAAAGCGGTCGGGATAAATCTGCTTTAGTCTATTAACCCATGTAGACCCTGAGGGGTCCTGTATGTACGGACAGCCAGGAATCATGGAACAAAGCCTGCCTGAGCATATTTTTATATGCAAGTGACAACATTTTACAATGAAGGACAGAAATATATAATTACGATCCTTTTTTTTTTCCTGGGATCCTTTTCTTATCCTTTCACGCAGATAAGACTTCAGAAACGGCAAATTATGTGATTATAGGTATCTGATGAGCTTTCGTGCTGCCAGGAAAATGTAAACTGCATTTATCGTTTAGAGGAAAATGGGGACATTTCTAACAAAGGATATACTTGTGTGGTCACGGTGACATGTTTTAGTTGCACGCTGCTGATTTAATATCACTAATCTGTTTGTTTGTTTTTCGTTAAAATACCAAACACATATGACAGTTATTTAGCCTTTTTAACTGAAACTGACGATCTGCAAAAAAAGGAATAATACCAAAGACTAAATCCAAAACATAATTCCTGTTTCTAAAGCCATGTGCTGAGGCAGTGATTACCTCTGACTTTCTGCATGCTAGGTAGTTGGTGAATCCTGAGGTAATCTCCAGGGTCACCTGAAGAGAAACAGAGAGACCAGGAGCCCAATGGTACAGTGCTGTTGAATATGGGGGTCAGCAGCATAGCTTAGGAGCTCTGGGCCCCAGTGCCAGTTTACATTGGGCCTCCTCAAGTGCTCTGTACATAACAATAGATCAAAACCTGCCAAAGGCAGCAGACTCAAAGAGCCAGAGCTGCAGCCACTATGGTGCGCTCTATAGGAAGTAGTTATTAGGAAGTCTTGCCCAAGGTCTCCTCTCTGAATAGGTGCTGGCTTACTGAACAGGAAGAGCCGATGTTTGAACCCTGGTCTTCTGTGTGAAAGAAGGCGTCCTTAAAGGACCACTCCAGCGAAAGAAGTAAGCAGTTAAAATCTGACAGAACCAACAGGTTTTGGACTAGTCCAACTCCTCATGGGGGATTCTCATGTTTTCTTTATTTTCTAAAGCATTTCATTAATGGCAGTTGCTAAACCTAACAGACAAAATAGTGTGCAAGTGAGTAGGGAGGCTTTCTGATAGCTTACTATTTTGGCAGTTAAACTGCCGTTCAGGAAATGCTTTTGGAAACAAGAAAAAAACCCTGAGAATCCCGTATGAGAAGATGGACTAGTACAAAACCTGTCACTTCTGTCAGATTTTAGCTGCCTACTTTTTTGCTGGAGTGGTCCTTGAACCAGTGTACAAAAGAAAACAGAGCTTGCCACTAGCTCATCAAATCAGAAGATGCAGCTCCTTTTACTTCATGGTTTGTTATGGTGTGTGGTTGTTTGGAGGGTGGGTACTGTGACACACTAGTACGTTTGTGTTTATTTGAATCCAGCTTTACTGAGCACTGATAATGCAATCAAAAAAGAAGAAAAAAAAGCAGGAGCAAAATGAGCTGCAGTTTTAGGATTTGGTGCAGAGACTCCGAGGTTTACCCAAGGGGCTTATATCTCTGGCTCAGAATCTGAAACTTTCCGGGCCTCTGAACCCATTGCTGTGAATAATACAGACACTTTACTTTCAGACACGAGGCTCATTGTGTGTTTACGCTGGATGTATTGACATACTTTATATGGATGAGCATCTGTAGCGCAGGCATATTCTAAATGTCACTGTTTTCTTTCTTTGGATCAGAGTTCCTTCTGTTCCACTTCCATACCATTTACAGTTCACTGAAGGGAACAGAAACACAAGAGAAGCAACACCTGTGTGTAGCATCTCAGTTCTGAAAAGCATGCATGCCTAAACAAACACCGTTTTATTGCCTTGCCAAACCAATTAAGGTTGCCGGTGATAAGCACAGAAAGCTTTTCAAAAAGAAACACTGGCTTGAGTGGGATGTTTAGATTTTATTAGACATTTTAATTGATGATGGCTTGGATTACAGAAGGCAAACAATATTTCCTAACTGCTTCCATAATTGAAATGATTGTGTAATATTTGCTATATTAATTGCTCCAAGTGTTTTGTGTCCCCTATGTAACAGTTAAATTAGCTTTAATAGTGTCAAGCAGCATATTTCACCCAAACTGGGACATGCACCGATGTGCTGCTGGGTGTTGGTGCTGGTTAATCCATGTTCCACCTGTTAGAAAACTGATCCACTCAATGAACATGTAAAGAGTGATGCAGAGTGTTTACCAGGTCATCCTCAAATATGTTAACTGTTCCTTACAATCAGGGATATTTCCTGCTTCGCTGAAGGAAGCAATCATCAGGCCTCTCCTCAAAAAAACCTCCCTGGACCCTGATGCAATGACCAGCTACACACCTGTCTCTAACCTACCTTTCTGGGTAAGCTAATAAAAAAAGCTGTATATCTCCAGCTAGAATCCAAAATCCTACAAAACAACAGTTATGACCCATTCCAGTCTGGCTTCAGGAAACATCACATCACTGAAACTGCCCTCATCCAAATATGCAACCACCTGCTTATGGCAAGAGACAGAGGAGAGTGTTCCATCCTGATACTGCTAGACCTTTCTGCAGCCTTTGACACAGTTGACCATGACATCTTAATAAACAGGTTACAGGAATACTGCGGCATTGATGGCATAGTTCTTCAGTGGTTCAAATCCTTCTTGGGTGGCAGAACCCAAAAAGTGTCTATGGGGCCCTTCCTGTCCACCCCTATACCACTTAAGTATGGGGTGCCCCAGGGCTCAATCCTCTCTCCCCTGCTCTTCACGATTTACATGTTACCGCTTGGAAAACTAATCCAGAAACATGGCCTGACATACCACTGCTATGCGGACGACACCCAACTATATCTTTCCTTCAAGCCTGGTGTGACAGACCCAACTCCAACTATAAACACCTGCTTACGTGAAATACAGCAATGGATGAATGACAACTGGCTGAAACTAAATGCAGACAAAACTGAAGTCCTTATGATCAGAGGGCAGCGCATGACAACAAAACAACTCAACTTTCAGTCTTCACCACTGGGAATGGGAGGCATGGATCTACGCAGCTCTGATCATGTGCGTAGCCTGGGAGTTCTAATTGATGGGGATTTAAACTTCAGAACTCACATCTCTGCTGTGGTGAAATCATCCTATTTTCACCTTAAGAACATCACAAAAATCAAGCACCTCATCCCCCCAGAAGATCTACCAACTTTAGTTCATGCCTTCATTACCTCCTGACTGGACTACTGGAATGCCCTCTACACTGGCCTTCCAAAAAAGGACTTGTACCGCCTACAGCTGATACAGAACACTGCTGCCAGACTGCTAACCAACCAACCCCGTCACTGCCACATAACGCCAGTCCTGCACTCCCTTCACTGGCTACCTATACAATGGAGGATTCTATTCAAGGTCGGCCTACTGACATTTAAATCACTGAATAATCTGGGCCCTGGATGCATGAAAGAAATGTTGCAGCTGCGTAGCAATCCCCGCATTCTTAGATCCACAGGTTCTAATAATCTAGTCATACCCAGAGTCCACTTGGAAACTTTTGGTCCCAGAGCCTTCTGTCATGCTGCCCCTACATTTTGGAACTCCTTACCTCAACAGATCAGGACAGCTCCTTCTCTAGAGGTGTTTAAATCTAGACTGAAAACCCACCTGTTCAGTTTGGCATTTGCAGAAATATAACTTTTGTTGTGTGAATACTTCATCCTACTACAAATTACTGAATCTGAGAGAGGTAAGCGCTTTGAGTCCTATTGGAGAAAAGCGCTATAGAAATGTTATTGTATTACTGTATTGTATTATTGTATCCATGCTTTGTCTACTCCATTGTCAAGCATAAAATCACGCTCTTCTGCTTCCACCAGTGGTTGCCCTTTCCTGCCTTGTCTTGTCAAAGCCTATTGCATTAATCATAACTCTAAAATTAATATTCATAAAAATAATTTACAATGGGGAGTGTCAGTTCACATGCTCAGCACAAAAATGTTCTTGCATGCTATCTATGACGATGTGATAGGTTTATAACCAGTGGCACATCACATCTTTAATGGAGAAAAAGCACCATAACCTTCTAGGTGGTGGTAGCTATTCAAATTATTGGGGTTGCCCAAAAGGTTGAGCTTGCCACTAATCACATCCTGCCCAACACAAGTGGTAGGCTGTTGGGTTGATGTGGCTCTGTAAAATGTAATGCTATAGACTTGCTATACACCAGCGTTTCTGGGTGTAAGCCTGGCTTCAGGGGCATAAAGAGATAGTTTGCATATTCAGCAGTGGTGCATTGTGGGTAACCACAGATACACACTGAAATCTGAATTATTATCGCAAATACCTTCTGTAGTAGGCAAACCACGCTAAAGGTAGCCATACACTGGTCGATTTGCCATCAGATTTGACCAATAGATAGATCCCCCTCTGATTGAATCTGATCAGAGAGGGATCGTATGGCTGCCTTTACTGCAAACAGATTGTGAATCGATTTCAGCATGAAACCGATCGCAATCTGTGGAGCTGCGCCGCTGCCCCCCCCCCTCCAGCAATACATTACCTGCTCTGGCCGGCGCGACTCCCCCGGTGTCCGCTGTCTTCTTCTTCGCGCTGGTCTCCGGTCCAGCTGGCTTGCTTCACTGAACTTCCTGTCCAGGGGAAGTTTAAACAGTAGAGGGAGCTCTACTGTTTAAACTTCCTGCCGGGACAGGAAGTTCAGTGAAGCTGCAGCCCTGGAGCGGAGAAGAAGATAGCGGAGACCGGGGGAGTCGCGTCGGCCGGAACAGGTAATGTATCTCCGCTGTATTGTGTCGGTCATCGGGCATTCGAACGCCGCTATTGACGCACTCCCGACCTGTCGGCGATCGAGAAAAATCTTCCACATGGACGGATCGACAGGAATCAACGGGAATTATTGATTTTGGACGGAAATCAATTGTTCTGTCAACATTTGCATGACGATTTCACAGCAGATTTGATCACAGTGATCGAATCTGCTGTATATCGGCGGGAAAATCGTTAGGTGTATGGGCCCCTTAAGAAATTAGATTGTCAAACAGGATTTTTAAAACTGGCTGGTTTAGGTAACAATTATCCTGTAGACAGACAGACAGACAGACAGACAGACAGACAGACAGACAGATAGATAGATAGATAGATAGATAGATAGATAGATAGATAGATAGATAGATAGATAGATAGATAGATAGAGACTTGAAGAAATCTAAAACCAACAGCAATGGAAGATTTTGGCACTATAAAAATAATAGTAATAAAACAGAAAAAAGTGTGCCAAAGTTAAAACAAGGACTGGTAGGGATGGCATGTTGCCCAGCTGTGCTATAAGAATTTTTCATATTGTAACCTTTTAAAAGTGGTTAACTTAAGTTCTTTGGGAAATTGTTTTATCCATGGTATTAATGTGTGTTTTATGCTAATGTGTCTGGAAACCTGTCAACATTTGTATGTGTGCTGCACATCCATGTATATAGCTGAAAGCAAATGTGTCAGGATGCTTGTAAAACTAAATCTAGTACACCTAAGACAAGTAAGTTGGCCTATATAAAGTAAGCTATTAACATAGTCCACAAAAAACCATGTAGTTCCAGGAGCTGAATTAATGATACTTGAACAGAAAGAACAGTCATGAAATAAACTAGCTTTTCGAGCATAGTCAAGGATACACTGCCCGGCCACAGGTTCATTGTTCATTCACTAAGTCTGGAAATGGTAATATGCTTTTATAAACATAGCATGCATGCCCACTATGTTAACATATGACCAGGGCCATATTTAACATTTATGTAGTGCTAGGCTCATACAATGTAAATAATGCGAATTTCAGTGGCATAGCAATTAGAGTTAGAGAGATTGAGATCTTTAGCTCCGGGAGTCACGTGACATCAAGAGTTAGAGAGGGCACTATTGGACTACGTACCATATGTACGCCTTGCTGGATTCCCTCTGCATGCATGGCATACATGGGGTAAGGGAGGTGGGTGCTCTGGTGGCCAGGAGGGACTTCTGGAAGAGAAACACGTCTCAGGTTTACTAGTAGGAGGGGGTTGACCATGCCCCTTGCTTGCTGGGGGGGGAGGTTGGGGGGCATACAGTACTGGTCACAATTAGTTACTGGAATTGGGGGGTGGTCATAGAGGTCTGTTAAGAGGATTTGGAAAGGCGTAGGATTAAGATACATGGGGGGCTATTTACAAAGACTAGTGATTTGAGTTGCAGATCTACGACTTTCAAAATGTTTTAAGTTAATCACAATAACATTGGTTATTTTGGTGTAGGGTCTGCAGTCTTCCTTCTTATTGGGACTAATATCTGGGTCTGTAATCTTCACCGGTGGAAATGTTACTAGTTGACAGTTTTTTTATAATGAATTTCTGGAACAGGTGCTGGCTGCACTTGGGGACCAGGAGGGGTTAGTGGCTGCACTAGGGGACCAAGAGCGGTTAGTGGCTGCACTTGGGGACCGGGAGGGGTTAGTGGCTGCAATACAGTACAGACATTAACCCCTCTTGGTCCAGAGTGCAGCCATTATCCCTCATGTTCCCCACTTGCAGCCATACATTTTCCAGGGCCAACTTATACCTGGGTGTTTAACTAACTCCAGATTAAGGCGGGTCAATTTTTGGGGTCGACTTATATGTGAGTGTGCATGAGATTTGAATCAAACATCAATACAACAGTATTAAAACTTATAATAATTGAGCTGTGCTTTTTACAGTGGCTATTCCACTTGTCCTTTACTACAATGGGTTGAAATAACTGGTTTATTATTCTCATAGGTTTAGCAGCTTCTATCTCTGCTCTTATGTGGGAAGCTGTCAAGTTAATGAGAGCTGCTCCAACTCTATGATCCACCAACAGCAATAGAAAACAGTTAATTCACTCCTAAAAAATGTCCTTCTTATCGCACTTTTCAGCAGCAATACTATCTATTCTCAAATCTATTAGCAGCGTGTGCACAGAGCATGGAGCAGCTCGTGGGAACTTAACAAAGTCAGGTATGAGCACAGCCCTGTGCTCCTGCTGTGTGAATGCTTCACTTTCCGCTTCATTACCAATGTCGGCTGTCCTCATTATTATCTGTATCCAAACTGCTCCCAATCGATCCCGTTGTCGGTTGGGAGCAGATCGGACATTTAGGAAATAATTGTCAGATTCTATCAGTCGGATGGAAAATTGCATTATGTGTACCCAGCATGATGCCCTACCATATTACTATACTGTATTGTACGGGTTGAGGGAGACCTTTCAGGAATTCCTCCCCCCCCCCCCCTTGAAAATCCTGGGTTTGCCCCTGGGTGCAATATTATATATAAATTGGTAAAGTTGTAGCGTTGATGTAAAATTTGCTCACAAAAGTGGGTTGCAAATTCTTGCAACCACTGTATAATCCTGCGGGAATATAACCTTCCCTGCACAGGAACTGCATGGTCGCTCTCCTAAACTATAAACTAAAACCACATTCAGAGGTCCAGACTACACTAAACAACAAGGGTGGAGGTGACCAGTGTATAGGATCTAGCTATAAGCTTACACTTTGCTAGGAGAGGCACGTTTTACCTCTCCTAATGAAATCACATCAGTTTAACTAGAAATCTATTTTATTTCACAGTGGAAGATATGACAATGTGTTTCATGGGTACTATCCCGCTTCCTTAGGCCAGTTCAACAAACAATAAATTGCCTTGGTGGTCTGTTAAAGAGTGCGAGTGCTCTTTAACAGACCTCAATAAGGCACTTTATTGTTTATTAAACTGACCAGAGGAAGCGGACTAGAAACCACAAAACGCATTGTCATATCTTTTGCTTTATATAAAAATCGATTTCCAGTTAAACTGGCATGATTTCATCTGGAGAGGTAAGACTTGCCTATCAAATTGTAAGCGCAAGCTAGATCCTATACACTGGGCTCCTCCACCCCTGTTTAGCATTTAACCCCATTCCCCTCCCTAATTCTTATGACAAATGTATCCATAGATATGCTTAGGCGATTGGAAGAAAAAGCAAGGAGAAAAGCAAAAAGAGCATGTCACATAGTATCTGAACAAAATGTTTAATTTGGCAG
The DNA here is from genome assembly GCF_040937935.1 of Hyperolius riggenbachi. NCBI lineage: Eukaryota > Metazoa > Chordata > Amphibia > Anura > Hyperoliidae > Hyperolius > Hyperolius riggenbachi. The sequence continues at coordinate 348,683,291 of NC_090648.1, forward strand.
CCTTCTTACCCGCATTTAGTGCTGTTGCAGATGAACCAATTTTATAGAAAGACATTACAATAATTCTTATCAGGCAACCAGCATTTCCATTGGCCAACTTAGTGTTCAAGTTTGCTTGAGATAATCTATTACCCAGAGAAACATTTGTACAAGCGGCAAGGCACGAGGTAAATAACAAAAAGAGTAATGTTCCTGCTGATCATGTTGTTGGCGGGATTGATTTTACAATTAAATAATGATTTCTCTGAGCTCAACTCAGCCCAACCCCAGCCATGTTAAATTATTCTCTGTAGTGTTAAGGCACAGCATAATGTTGAGGAGCTCCATTCAACACAGTCTCTGTACAGCTTCTACACATGTAGCCAGTTGGCTTTTCTTTGAAAACATGTCAGAAATCTGTGGCGAGACAAAGCTTCTGACTGTCATGGGGAGGGCTTGCATGTGAAAAGTTGAGGAGTGCAAGAATAGCTCAAATTAAACATATGAGACAACTGTCTGGACCACACACTTGTACCCAATTAGAACAGTTAAGATTTTATCTTTGCATTTCATTTCTGAAGTAATTTATATCTTACATTTGTTTTTATTTTATGTGTGAAACTACATGGCAGTGTAAACCAGCATTTGTTTCTGCATTTGACAAGTTTTGATTTGTTCTTTGTTTTTCTAAATGCTGCCTTACCTTTTTTTGATGGGTATGTGTTAGTAAAAAAAAAAGCTTTTTAAATACTAATTAAATTATTATTGAAGCTAAGTGTAAACACATATTTAAATTCACATTAAATGTCAATCAAATGCAAATTAAATATGTATCTAAACAATAATTAATGTAAAAAAACAAAAGTGAATGCAGTTCTTAGGCCAGAAATGCAGGCTTGCTACCACTAGGTGGTAAACTAGTTGGTTGCATGTGTTGGACCTGAACTCAGAACATCTGCTCTAAAAGATAAGCAACAGCATAATAACTTTCAAAGAAAAACATCTATTTGTTACAGCTCACAGAACTCCTGCAATAATATGAATAATATTAATTAATAATAATAAATCTGCAGTGTGTCTGCTTCCTGCTTTCATGAAAGCAGACAATGGGTTAACCTCCTGTGTTTACATATTGGCTGGAAGAGCCAAGACTGCTGAATTTCTGTGCTGACAAAGCTGGGAGCTCAAATTACACTCGTGATCAGTATTGCTTGCAAATTTTTGCCAAAGTCATTTTTGCATCGAAAATCCTATTTTTGATTTGAGAAAAATTTTGTGAAAATCAATATTTTTGCTGTGAAAACACGGAAAAACAATATTTTTACTGCAACTATTTTTCTGCAAAAAACACACAAAATCGGTGTTTTCACCATGAAAATTATGATAAACAAAAAAATTGAGTTTAATATTATTAATATTTTTTAATATGAAAAGCATATTGGCATTTTCTCGCATCACTGCTCGTGTTACTTGAAGATGAGGGGGAATGGAGCAGACTCTTCTCTAAATACACACAGGGTGGATTTTTCTGTGTTTTCATTGTGTCCTGCTCGATAGTTCAGGTCCACTTTAAGCTCATTATGGCTTTGGGTCATATTATTAGTTGATCAGATCTTTATGCATTCATTCCAAGGCAGTGAAGAGAATTCTGACAGATTTAATCAAAATCATTGAATCTTATCTGGTACGTGTGAAATAGTAATTGAGTATCTGATGAAAAAAATACATAATGAGAGGTTATCCTCAGTGAAAAGCACATCAGTCAGTAGTTGCAGAGTAAAGAGACATACAGACATTACACTTTGATGGTTGAAATGATTGCTCATGATCAACTCCATCATCAGTTTGATATCTGCAGTCTTCTGTGCCTGTCAAAGCTCAGGCGACTAGCAATCAGGATTATTTTATTTTTAATACTCACATAAGACATTCCTTGATCTTCATCATTTAGGTGAAACCACTAGAAGGAGGTAAAAGGCATATTTTTATTCTTTACTAAGTAAAAAGTACTTTTTTTTTTCTAGAAACAAATATTTCTCATATTTGTATACGAGCAAATCCATCCAAAAGCCCCATAAATTTTAGAGCAGGATTGTATGCCTTCATCACACCACAAACAGCACTATGACTATATAGCACGGATCAAAAGGCCTCGAAGGGCCCTCCACTTAAAATTTCCACATATATTAGACACCAGGAGACAAGGAAAAAACGCACATGATAATACAGGTGTGGAAAGGTAAAGAACACAGCAGCTCTTTTATGCCGTAACTACCGTAGCACTAAAGCAACACAAAGGATTCCTGCATCAGCATCCTAAAAGGATCAATATTGCGAAAAAAATGTAGAATACAGAATGCATACATATAGAATATAGATTTTCCTCAGCGTAAAATGCAGCTCAGCCTCTGTCGAGAGGCGCTGAGCTTTGCACCAGACCTGTATGAGTGCATGCTCCATTTTTTATTGCCTGATGAAGCAGGAGATGCCTGCAAAATGCGTTGCACTTTTTGGAGTATACAAATAAACCCTTGTTGTTTTGAATATATAGAAGAATCCACCTTTGCCTCCTCTCATTTTAACATATTTAGTAAATGTTATTCTTTTGGAGGCTCTGTGTGTATATACATGATAATGGAGGAGTACCTTAGTCCAAACTCTAAAATATGAGATCCATATCCACAGGTACTGCACCTAGGCTGAAAATAAGTAAAGTCATATAGATATTATCCCAATTCAGGAGAATGAGGCTGAAGGTTTAGTTTTGGTTTAGTTTGAGTTTGTTGGTCTGGGTTTACTTTCTTGTTAGTGTTGACTCTTCAGTGGCAACTTTAAGCATTTAATCCAGACAGAAGCATGCTACCTCTGAAGATTTCACTCTCTAAAGCTAACTGTTAAGGGGCCCATACACCTAACGATTTTCCCACCGATATACAGCAGATTCGATCACTGTGAATCTGCTGTGAAATTGTTGCGCAAACGCTGACCGAACAATCAATTTCCGTCCAAAATCGATCTTTCCCGTCGATCTGTCCGCGCGGAAGATTTCGCTCGATCGCCGGCGGGTCGGGAGTGCGTCAATAGCGGTGTTCGAATGTCCGACGACCGACGCTAGCGACAATACATTACCTGATCGGGCCGGCGCGTATCCCCGCTGTCACCGCTGCTCCTTCTCCGCTGGGCTCTGGCAGGCTTCACTTTTTCCTGTCCCGGCAGGAAGTTTAAACAACAGAAGGCCCTCTACTGTTTAAACTTCCCCGGACAGGAAGTACAGTGGAGCTGCAGCCCTGGGGAGGGGAGAAGACGAGAGCGGAGACCGGGGGACTCTCGCCGGCCGGATCAGGTAATGTACGCAAGGGGGGCGGCGGCAGCTCCACAGATGGTGAATCAATTTCATGCTGAAATCGATTCACAATCTGTTTGCAGTAAAGGCAGCCATATGATCTTTCTCTGATCAGATTTGATCAGAGAGGGATCTATCTGTTGGTCGTTTTCATGGCAAATCAACCAGTGTATGGCCACCTTTAGACCATATTCTGAGATACTACCTATGCCATATCTTAGCTATTTATTCCTAACAGCTATTTATATAACAATTAGCCATTCCAGCTTGCAAAAATGTGCTTATGATCATGGTAATTGGTTGGGATATAGCCCCTGCTCAGATTATTCAACTCCACTAGTCGCACCAACTCTATCCAGCCAGCCCTTAGTGGTTATTAAATGGGTGTATATAGAGTTTGCCTTCTAGTTCTGGACTGCTACAGTTGTGTATATACATTGTAATGGCTTTGTCCTATCTTGTTATGTGCTTTAAAGAGAACCTGAACTGAAAATAAAAAGTCAAAATAACCATACACATGTCATACTTACCACCTGTGTAGTCTACTACTCAATCTTTCTCCTCCCCTGCATTTCATTTGTCCACTGTGATCAATGGATTTCTCCGTCTGCCATTTTAAAAATGGCCATGACCCCATGGCAGCTTCCTGGTCAGCATACTGTTAAACTGTAATATCGCCCACTTGAGCCATAGGGAAACATGAACATTACCTTGCACATTCAGTTATAACTGACAGCAGCTGAAATATAACTGACAGCAACTGTACATTTCAGTTCTGAAAAAATATTGTCAGAACTGGAAGGGATCACTGTAAGAAGAAAATGGTGAGCTTCTGAGAGGAACTGACAGTGAGGTTAAGTTTTTAATTTTTATTTGCAGCTACATCACGTGTTTATTTTAAATAATTTTCCTCGCTTCAGGTTCCCTTTAAGATAACTCTAGCCATTGGCATGTACTTTAGATGCTATTAATGTATCAGAAGACTTTGATGTCTAATTTGTATGGTATATATCTAATGTATGAACTGCTATGCACTACCTATATTTTAAAAATGTATTGTTAAGAAAAAATAATAATTTATAGAAAGATAGCCATACACTACATTATAAAGATACATGATCAATATCTTCCTGACATTGATAGTTTACCCATTTACCTTCTTACAGGTTATAATATCAGATGAGCAGAAATCCGATCTTCTATGTTTGTATTGTCAAGCTATGAAGCTGGCTGTCCTGTACTACTCCTCTTCATCCTATCCTGTGTCCTCACCCTGCTCTAATGTGCTCGATAAATATTCTATAAAACGATCAAACTTCAAGAGATGGACTCAAATTTTATCAGATTAATGTTAAATTCAATGATGATGTTGCATAATGTATGGCTGCCTTTACAACCCCCTAATCACAGCAATGCATTAAGATCTTAAGAATCTCAGAATTTAAAGTGAACCTCCGGACTAAAAATCTACTCAGCAGACCTGACCTGAAAAGGCTTGGTGTTTCTTTAACAGTTTCAAAGCATCAGAACTTTATTTTTCTTACCAAAGCATCATTTTTAGCTGCATTTTTAGCTAAGCTCCACCCACCAAAGAAAACTGTCCAGGCTTTTTTTCCCTGATGCTGTGCAAAGCATGATGGGATTTCCTATGTTATTCCCATTGCCTAGCAACTGGGAGGGGTGATCAGCACACAGGACAGTTGGAACTGTGTCTCATACTCCCTGTCACCTCCTTTTAACCAAAAAGATGGCTGCCCTCATGAAATCAAACATTTGCCTGTTCTTTTAAAACACAGTGGGTAAGAGATTATATTACCTATCTATTTTAATTAACATAACTAATGTAACTTAATGACAGTATGTTTGTTTAGGCTGAAGTTCCTCTTTAATGGAGAACGAACTTAAATTGAGCAATTTCATCCAATACTGAGCTCTATTGTGGAATAACTGTTGATGACTAATCCATTTTCTTATTAAAAACTGAATTCTAAGTACTGTATGTGGAGCCAGGAACCTTTTTAGGAAACTGCTATATATTCATCACAGCCAATTGCATGTGCTTATTATTGTATTGATGTAAAATATTCAGCTTTGAAACAAATGCACTGCATAGCTAAATTATAGTCAAACTCTTTTAGAAAACAGGAACATTTCCAAAAGGAAATGTCCTACACAATACCCATTATGGCACGTGAGTCACAATAGGGGTATACAAAACAACTAGAGTCACCAGAAGTCTTATTACTGCACACAGAGGGACTTATCAAAGCCATGCAAAGAAACCTGGGGAAAAAAAGTTGACCAATAAGAATCCTTGTTTCATTTCACAACTTCTTCACTTTTACTTCAAGTTTCTTTTCTCCTCATGAGGTTTGTGACTCACTGAAAAATATATCTTCCCCAGTTTCATGACTTCGGGGTCACAAAAACATCAAGGCTATCCCAGCACATTAGAGAAAAGATTGATGGCTTCCACCTGTCATTCTTAGTCTTCCTATGACAAGCCTAGGGTCAACTACACACTGCCTGATGGTCAAGGACAATAATGCTGTAGCCACTTATATAAATGACATTGGAATAGCAGCATCAAATCCTTCAGTCAGCATACAGTGTCTAAATCTAACAAGCAGATAGATAGAGTGTGTTACACTTTAGAAGGACCTTCTTTTTGTTTTGGAGACAACCTTCTGTAAATCTAACTCATTTTTATTGTAATCTTCAAGATATAGCTAGGCTGGGATGTATCTATTCATTGCATGCCTTCCAATGTTGATAGTAATCTGTGAACATTTCAGTCAAAATGGGTTTCAAAAAGGCAATTCTATTGCCATATGTCCTGCAAATGTAAGATTCTATTTATGAATGTTGCTTATTGTGCCTGTACAGAACACCAATCATCCATTTGTTCACGCATTTATCTTATATATATTTTCTCTAAACTACTACATAAAACAACTTTATTTTATCTTGTTGGGGGAAAAAATGCTTTTATGCCATCCAACATCTTTCTTATGTATATTATTCTTTCACAAAGGCACTTGGACAGAATTTATTTATAATATAAGCAGTCGGTGCCCTTTTTAGAGAACAGCTAAAAAAAATAAAAATAATAACAGCTTGAAGCTGTAGAAAAAGTTTTAATATTTTGTCTGCTGAGAAAAGAAAGAACTGTACAAATGTCTTATATTAAAAATGGAAGAAAGTCACTTAAGACCACACGCTATGGCGTAAAGCTGAAAAGCCATTTTTGTCAAAACTCTTTGGAAGTAAACTTTTTATGTTTACCTTTTTTCTTTAGTATATAAAAAAAACACTATATACTTATATAATGTAGCATAGAATGACAAATCAACTAGGTGTGGATTTGTGGATCCAGTCAAAAGGAGAGCTGCTGTTTATTACACTTCCTAGCACACACCTAATTATTTTGTCTGCTTTAGAGAAAGAGTTTTAATAATGAACTTGTTGGCATTTAGAGTTTGTTAAATGATACTATCTATGGTAAAATCTGATGGATGAAACGGATCTAGATAGAATCTGGGAGATTTACATCTAAAGGAATTATATCACAACTTTACACATGGATTAACAGCCCGGTTAAGGGTTTGTCGGATTTTAAATTGAGTTACTGGGACTTGGTCTGCAAAACAAACACCCCATTTCAGCAGTGGGAAAAAATATGGTGTAATATTGCCAAAACCTTGCTATGTGTTACAACTAAAGAGAATATTTATAAGATATTAATGTTATGGTACAGAACTCCCGAAAGGTTGCATAAATGCTATCCTATTGTGTCCATGTTATGCTGGCGGGGTTGTGGCCAAAATGGTTCTATGTTTCACCTATTCTGGGATTGTCCAAAGATTCAGAGTTATTGGTTTATGATTATTGACACTATTCATTCCCAGATAGATATAGAGATTCCGAAAGATCCTTGGATATGCGTTCTGGGCAAACCAATCTCTAAAATCAGAGCGCATACCCAGGGACTAGTGAATCATTATTTAACAGCTGCTAGATGTCTGATAGCTTTACACTGGAAAAAGACCTCCTGTCCTACTAAACAGGAGTTTCTGGCTAGAGTGGCCTATGTCTATAAATTAGAATCAAAGAGAGTGGTGGAAACCGCTCACCCCAGAAAGAGCAGTGCCAGACCAGGATAGCTAATCCTAGAGAATACTTGAAGACGAAAATGGTCCGCACGATGCTCCTAAGATCCTATATTTTATTTGTGGACGTATCCAAAGGTCAACACATATCACCAGCTGACATGTTTCGGACCTACTGGTCCTTATTCATAGCTAGAGTGCAAATAACACAAAAGGCCTCCTATATACCCTCCTTCGGTGGAGTGGGTGGCTCCCTGGACAATGTCCAAGGGAAACACCCCTAACCCCACACACAGGAAGGGATATGTACAATATAAAGTGGAACACCTAAGGAGAAAAGTAAAACAACATGCTAGTTGTTCAAAGCTAGGTGTTGAATTAAAGCGGGAGGCCTAGAGGCATAACATACAAAATTCCAATCAAATCCCACACCAGTATATAAATGTAGAAAAAATATATACATGATAAAACCTATAAAACTATATAGAAAATCTGATTTGTACAATTAAAACCATCAAGGAGCAGCATATGTAGAGGGAATAGGCACTAAGTTAGGAGCGCCAGATCCCAACGGGAGTTCATACCCTTTGGGAGTCTCCTGCCCATTCTGAAAATCCACAAAGCCTCCCGCCTCTTGAGCCGTTTGGTTGTGTCCCCCCCTCTCCGTGCAGGAAAAACTCTCTCCAAGCCATGGAAGGAAAAAGAGGACATGTCACCCTGATGGACCTGGCGAAAGTGCTTTGCCACATTGGAGACGTTGGAGCTAAGCCAAGCGGGACCGCAGTAATGCTCCCCTATTCTAGCACGTAACGGTCTCGTGGTGCATCCCACATACTGTAGGGCACAAGTCCCACAGGTAATTAGATACACCACGTTCGACGTCCCGCAATTGACAAATTGTCTAATGGGGAAACTGCGTCCGTTCGAGGTTGACGTAGCAACTCGGGTTCGAGTATGGACCTTGCAATAGTGACATGTTCTCACTCCACATCCGTATGAGCCCAACACATTCAGCCAGGTAGAAGACCTGGTCCGGGACTCATACAGACTAGGAGACAATGTTTGTGCCAGAGTGGGAGCACGCCTACTCGCAAAGCGTACCCCCTGTTGCAAAACACAACGTAGGTCCTCATCACCCTCCAATACTGGGAAATACTTCTTAACGATAGACACAATCTTGTCATATTCCTCACTGTACGTTGTAACAAAAGTGGGTTTTGAGGCCCCCAAATTCGCATCCAAGTCACCCGTATTTCTAAGCAAAAGATCTCTGCTTTTAGAAGTAGCCCTGACCTGCGCTCTGTTGATCATCCAATTGGGGTACCCCCTCTCTTTCAATCTAGTCCCTATCGTTACAAACTCCTCCCCAAGCCAAGACCCCCTCGAACAATTCCGGCGGGCCCTGGTGAACTCCCCCACCGGGACCCCCCGTATAGTGTGTTTAGGGTGACAGCTAGTAGCCCGAAGGGTGGTGTTCCCGCTGCACGGCTTTCTATAAGTCCTAGAATGTATCTTCCCCTCATCGGAATCTCCCACCAAAGTTACATCTAAATAATCTATAGAGCTTACCCCCCAATTGGAGGTGAACTGTAAATTTAAGGTATTGGTGTTCAACTCTTTCATAAATGAGGGGATATCCTCAGGGTTACCCTTCCACACCAGAAGAAGGTCGTCAATGTACCTCCCGTACCACGCAACATCCCCCAGACGGCGGCTCCCACCCCCAAAGATGTGGCACTCCTCCCACCAACCCATATACAGGTTTGCTAGGGACGGGGAAAACTTAGCCCCCATGGAGGCGCCACACCTCTGGAGGTAGAAGCCACTTCGAACATGAAATAATTGCGGGACAGGAGGTACTTGACGGCCAGACAAATGAAGGTTCTCAAATCTTCAGAGTACGCGGAGTATTTCTCAAGGTGATGCTCAATAGCTTGGATGGCCAGGTCATGGGGTATGCATGAGTACAGGGCCTTAGCATCAATTGTCACCCACACAAAATGATCGTTCCAAGAGAAGCCCTCTAAACTTGCAAGTAAATGCTTTGTGTCTCTGATAAAGCCTGGAAGCCTCATCACAAGTGGTTGCAACAGGGAATCAATCCACTCACTCAGGCGCTCCCCCAGAGAGCCAATGCCAGCCACAATGGGCCTACCCTCCGGGGTAGCGCCCGGCTTGTGGATTTTGGGAAGGTGGTGGAAAATTGGGGTAACAGGATGGGTCACCACCAAGTAGTCAAAAAGTTTCTGATCCAGAACCCCCAGATCTCGACCAAAAGACAGAAGTTCCAAAAGCTCCATCTGGAAAGGTCTCATGGGGTCTCCCTTAAGTCTCTGATAAACTGTGGGGTCCCCCAATTGTCTTAGAGCCTCCATTTTATAGCTCTCACTATCGAGAACGACAACGGCCCCCCCTTTATCTGCATTTCGAACAACAATGTCAGAATTATTCTTAAGACTCTGGAGGGCCTGTCGCTCCCGATGCGACAAATTGGAGTTTCCATAACCACGAGCACCCTCCAGCTCCACCAGTTCCCTCTCCACCAACTCCTGGAAGGTCTCTACATGGGGGGTCCTGCCAGCTAGAGGGTAGAAGTCTGGGTTCCGAGCACGGATGGGCTTAACATCATCTAAGGAGATTAATCCTGAGTTTTCAGCTGCCAGGCAGTCCGAAGCCCATCTAGCCCTGGTTTCCTCAAAATCTCCAATATCAGTAGCGCCCACCGTGACCTTGGTCCCAGGGATCCCACTCTCACATTTTAGGAAATGTTTTCGCAGAAGGATAGTTCTCACAAACCTATTCACATCCACAATGGTTGTAAATACATCCATGTGATTAGTAGGTGCGAAAGAGAGGCCCTTCGCGAGAACATCCCTCTCCATATCCCTTCCTGTGTGTGGGGTTAGGGGTGTTTCCCTTGGACATTGTCTAGGGAGCCACCCACTCCACCGAAGGAGGGTATATAGGAGGCCTTTTGTGTTATTTGCACTCTAGCTATGAATAAGGACCAGTAGGTCCGAAACATGTCAGCTGGTGATATATGTTGACCTTTGGATACGTCCACAAATAAAATATAGGATCTTAGGAGCATCGTGCGGACCATTTTCGTCTTCATATAAATTAGAATATCTCACAGCTCAACTGTCGGACTCTATACATAGATTTAATAAGATCTGGGAAAGATATCCTCTGTTTGTAAAATGAGTGGGGTATATCAAGACTTGAATTGGGGATATAGGCATCCTGGACCTTTACAGTCTCCACGATCTCCCAACCAAAGGACATAATCCAGACACTCGACATATTCTTTCTTCTCCTATTCTCTTTCTTTCATTTCTTTCCTTCCTTTCCATTCTTTTCACCTTCTTTAGGTATTTTTCTTAGAGATAATCAAAAAAAGTCTTTGAGAAGTTATCTGATAATTGTTACATTCCAGGGCTATCTACATAGGATATGGTCAGATGATTGGGGATTTTAGTAATCCCCACCACCATTCCAGTTTTATTTTGGTTTGTTGCTTACACTAAATTAGATCCCCTGGTGTTCCCTTGTACTGGATATGATGTAATTTTTTCTGTATTTTTACTGGATACTGTTGGCATATTATGTATACTGTATACCATTCGGTGCAATTTATATTGTTCTAAGCTTTTACTTCTCAATAAAAAAATTTGAATAAAAAAAAAAAATCTGATGGATGGTAATATTTGTCAGAGTGGTTAATAATATCACGGCTAACTGACTCCACAGCCGTGCTGTTTCTTCTATTCACTGTTAAATTTCTTATGATTTTGGACTCTTGCACCCATTTTGCAATAGCTTGTGTCCTACCTATTCGAAAACAGTACTTCTAAAGGCAAAAAGTCTCCAGGCATATTGCGATGCTCAGTGCTGTATCGAAGGGTATTCAGCACCTCAGTAGTAACAGTGTCAGCAACAGCTCATCTCTTACCTACCACCTACCAAGGCCTGACATTTTTTCCCTTCTTCTTACCCATTAAAGTGGACCTAAGAAGGCCCCTTGGCTCTAAAAGATACACAACAGCATAATAACCTTTAAACAAAAAACATTTCTTTGTTACAGCTGATACAAATCCTTAAAAAAAATCTGCACTGTTTCTACTCCCTGATTCATGGAAGCAGACATTGGCCTCGATTCATAAAAGTGCTGTCGGTAAGGTAAACTCGAGCGGGGAAACACCGCTGTCGGTATTTCAGCCTTCAGGGTGGTAATTCATAAAAATGTTTCTAGTTGTGATAGGCGTGCGGAGATATTCTGCTGTAGGCTGGCGTTAGGCTGTCGGGAGACATGCGGAAACAGGAGAAGCTGGCCGAGTCCCTCCGTGCGGTGTTCTCTCTGCAGCTGCTTGGGAGGTCTGTCCCATTCACTGCAATGTATTCCGCACGCTTCTCGCCACATCAGAGGTAGCGGTAATCCCCGTCTGCATACCGCTTCCTCTAATCTTTATGAATTGACATTTGTTACTTTTGTTAAGTTAATCACCGCGCAAGGCGGTGATTTATCACTCTGCTCGCGAACGTCGGCTTTTCATGCGGAAAAAGCCTTTATGAATACAGATTTTGCTGTGTGGTCGGTAAAGTGTCCGTTTTCAGCATTTCCGCATGCGGGAATGCTTTATGATTCGAGGCCAATGTTTTCAGCATTTCCGCATGCGGGAATGCTTTATGAATCGAGGCCAATGTTAACAGCCAGTGCTTTCAAACGAGATTATCTGCCATCTCTGCCATTGGCAGTCATGTGACACAGGGAGAGGTCAGATTACAACTTGTGATTAGACACAAATAAGGGGTAATTAAACAAGCTAAACTCTCTAAATACATACAGGGTGCATTTCTCTGTTTTTCTTCTGTCCTGTGTAAAGTGCTCAGGTCCACCTTAAGGCTAGACATTAAACCTACCAGCCAACTCATGAAGGCCAACAAGTTAGGCTCTTCCTAACCCATCATGCAAGAAAATAAGCACTCCTGCCATCCCACCAAGGCCTGGGACAAACACTCTCATAGACCACTCGTGAATCTTACCTGGCACCCCATCAAGACATTCCTGCATGTCTAACCAATCTTGATCCAAAACTGTTTTTAGCCAGAATGCACCAAGAACACAATTAAGCCAAGCCTTGCCTTAACACACACTCATTTTTTTCTACAGCACTCATTTTTTCTACATTCATGAACCCCAATTACTTTTTACTATCTCTTAGCTAAATCAGTCTTCACTAAGAAATACTACAAGTGTATTATGGTATTATGTGCTTCCATGGAGTCAGCCATAAGTGGTGTACAGTCTCGCCACTTATGGCTGACTCTTCTATCCCTTCCCTTGTGGGGCCCAAGCACCGCTTTCCAACACTCATCACAAGGTGAGTTACTGAACTCCTCTTGCTCTTTATCAGAATGACAACATAGCATGCCTACCTACACATACCAGGCATCTGCATTCCCAATATCTGGTACTGAAGAAGACCAAAACTAGCAAATCTACTCGCCGATTATGGAACGTTCAGCATTGCTACTCAACAGATTGTGGTTTTGAACACACCATAAAGATTTTTAACTTTTTTTTTTCAGTTTGGCACCATGGAGAGAATCTACTGAGCTTCTAATTATGTTTCTCAAAGAATCACTCATGCTTTCAGTCACTTACGTATTAGATTTTCATCTTCACATTGCAAGAATTACAGTACTGTAATCTGTCAGGTAAACTGACTTCTCATCAGTGAAAAAAATTCTAATCAGACCTTTATGGGGGTGAAAAGATATTGACAAATTAGATTTTTTTCCTTGCTGACATTTTTTTACAGTCACTTAAGTCTGAAGATTCCAGAAATTTCTAAACATGCAGCCAAGTAATCCAAGTAACCCACCTAATCCACTGAAAAACACATTTTCACATTAAAAAAAATGTACAAAGCACGAAAATGTTTTTCTTGTACGTCTTGTTTTTATAAGCAAGTATGCACTACCATTTCCAAAAACACATTCATCCTTCACAATTATTAATCCCGTTAACTCAAAGCTACAATAGCTATTCAACTCATGTTCCCAGGCGAATTCACTTTACTGCACTTTAATCATATTCTACCTTTACCCCTTACTCATATTATTGAGTGCAAACCACAGTGGCATAATGGTTAGATTTCTAGTCTTGTAGCTCTAGAGTCTCAGGTTCAGTTTTCAGCCTGTGTGGAGTTTGTATGGTTTTTTTTTTGTGTGTGAGTTTCATCTGGGCATCCTTGTATACTCCCACATCCCCAAAAAAACATAGTAGCATATTACTTGGCTTCACCCTAGACTGTGGCAGAGGTAACCGATTATGATAAATATACAGTTATGCGCATGACTGAGGCAACTTACATAAACTCTCGGTGATGCTTATGCACTTGTAGGCCTATAGGAGAACGGTGCTTCACAAATGTTGTCTCTTTTCATTTCAAGACAGTGCAAGTTGTTCTCAAACCCTTAATGTGTTTAGTGGAATAAGGTCAATGAGCTGGTATTTAAAGAGAATCTGTACTCTAAAATTCTTACAATAAAAAGCATACCATTCTATTCATTATGTTCTCCTGGGCCCCTCTGTGCTGTTTCTGCCACTCCATGCTGAGATCCTGGCTTGTCATTGCCTATTTTAGGCAGTGTTTACAAACAAAAAACATGGCTGCTAACCAGCATGTGATAGGCTGAGAGAAGCTCAGTCTGTGACTCATACAGAGCCTGCAGGGGGCGTGGAGAGGGTGTGTATATCTACCTATCACAGCAGAGCAGCACAAAGTCGGCAAAGGAAAGAAGATTAGATTAGATAACGGAGATAATACAGCCACTGTGCAACTAGGAAAGGCTGCAGTAAGACAGACCACATTAGAACAGTTATTGGAACTTATAGGATAGAAGAAATAAGGCTGACAATTTTGTTACAGAGTCTCTTTAAAGTTAATTTGGATTATCACAAACTAATTTGCTGATAAAGTTTTATAAATGCTTAATAACCAAGTTTTTTTTTATATTGACCTAGTGGAATCTTATTTACTGGAGGTGTTTTTCACCCCACTTGCTGCCTCTCTCTATCCCACCCATATCCCAATGTGTTGATTTATTTTCATATATAACTGCTCCCCTAGTTTGTGTCCTTCCTTACCTGATACCCTTATCCCATGCACAGACAACATTACTACAACCACCAGCTATGGCTACATCTATACACTCCTCCATTCTATGGGGTTTTTTTGTTTGCCGTGACAGTATATACCATTTTTATATTTCCACCTGGGCTCGCGAACCCATGTCATAATAGAGATTGGGTACCCTCTCCAGCATGCCATAGTGATAATTAAAACATCTATTCGGCTTACCATCATCCCTATGACACGCCCTTCATCTGGCATTGTATATAAGGTTACTGTGGCAATAAATGCATATGTTTGGTCCCACCCACAGTGGGCAAATTGTGGATCACACTTGTAGGATTTGCTTTGACCACACTCCATTGATCATGCTCAGTTTGGGTGGCAGCTGGATGACACCCCTGGACTGCCTTCACTATGCAGCAGCCCGATCTCCTGGGCAACACTCTGGAAGGGACTGCCATAGCTTACATGTCTAGTGGCTCTAAATTTACCTATGGCAGTGCCAGGGCCTGAGAAGATACCATGGGCCTGATTCACAAAGCGGTGCAAAGTGTTTGCACGCCTGTGAAAACCCCTGTATCACGCCTAAACTCAGTTTAGGCGTGATAAAATGAAACTCGCGCGAAGTTCCGCCCGGCGCACAGTGCAGTTCGCGCGATGTGCCCATTAAAGCCTATGGGCGCTGCGCGCGGAATTGCGCGATTGCACGCGCAAAACTTTGCGCGCGGGACTTTGCGCGCGATAAAGAGCAAAAGCGGTGCTAACTCAGCTTTGCACGGCTTATCACGCCTAAAGTCTTTTAGGCGTGATAACTGAGTTATCACCGCTTTGTGAATCGAGCCCCATGTATCACAGCTGGTATGCCTGCATTGGTATTATTTATAAGACTGGAGGTGGAGTTGCATGGGGGTCCCCACCTAGGTTTGGGCAGATGTTCAGCATTTAAGCAGAAGTAGCAGGGGTGGCTGGCTAGCTCTGACTGGGGCTGCTACTATATATATTTATAATTAACTATTTTATTGGGGTTTGTGGGTAGTAGGTTGTATGTATGTTATGTTCACTTCTATTAATGTATATACACCCATACAAAGCCTTTTTTTTTGGCAGAACACGTTCGTGTGGTTTGTATGACACCTTTTTGTCTAACCTTTCAATAACCTACCCACCTGTGCAGTTATATCTATCCAGACCAACTTTCAGCAAACTTTGCCACATTATAGCATCAGTTTTTGCGCAACCCAGGTTTGTTTTGTTTCATCCTATATGATCTCTTCTGTTCTCTACTAGGGATTTTCAATGAGATGCAGATAATTTCAAGCTGATGCAGGATTATGCAAATGTATGCAGCTTGAAAATGGCCCAATCTCATTTTACCTCAGCAGTATTTGATTGGTTCATTTTAAAGCTGCATACATTTACATACACAATTTGCATAATGTCACATCAACCCAAGATTATTTGCATCTCATTGACCATCCCTATTCTCCACCCCCTGGATAAATTTAATAGATCAGGCCTAATGTGGGTATGAAGATGATGAGTTAATTGGGTTTCTTAAATTTTGTGCACTATTGGGTGGTAACACTTTACAATGTTACCTGAGTTATATAAGATCACATAGCACACATTGCTAAAAGGTCAGTTAACTTACTTTTCCTTTCATTTCAGTAATGGAAATGCACTTGTAGTAAATCCAGGATGGAACAACATGGCTAATTCAACCTCTATCATTTTTGCAAACATGGTGGTCATGGTGTGATTTGACTCAAAGGCAAATGAGGCTCATGTTTGCCAGCTAACAGCAAGCCAAATATGCAAGAACACATTAGTTATTATCCAAATTTCTAACCTGGGTTAACCTTAAAAACATCAAGCTGCAGTGCCCAATCTGTCAAGACACATTCAAGTTGAACCAAAGGCAGATCAGTTACCAAGAGCAACCAATCAGATTCCTTGTTTGATATAACAGCTGACTCCTGATTTCTCCTCCTGGTTGTTATATGCCACTTCTCCCATTTAGTACAAACTGATTTACACCTGTATTTGAAAAGCACAGTAAAGGCTCTTTGTGACATTTAAGCCCCTTCCACACGGCAACAAGTAAGTGCACAGTTTAGCCTCCTGGCAGATGGCTACAAGCACCTGTCAGCTGCAATTACACACGTCTGAATGGCAGCATTTATAACCTCATACATGACAGCATTTCACTCGCAGTGGCATTACATGGTGGCAATAAACTGCAATATATTGCATCGGAGTACATCCACAGCAATGCTGAGAGGTGACTTCACTTGGGTGCCACCTCTCCATTGCCCAGGTGAGACTTCATTAGGGGGCCGCCTCTCCACCACACAGATGTGACTTGACTAGGGGGCCGCCTCTCCACCACACAGATGTGACTTCATTAGGGTGCCGCCTCTCCATCACACAGATGTGACTTCATTAGGGTGCCGCCTCTCTACCACACAGATGTGACTTCATTAGGGTGCCGCCTCTCCATTGCCCAGGTGAGACTTCATTAGGGTGCCGCCTCTCCATCACACAGATGTGACTTCACTAGGGTGCCGTCTCTCCATCACACAGATGTGACTTCATTAGAGTGCCGCCTCTCCATTGCACAAATGTGACTCCATTAGGGGGCACCTTTCCATCATCATAAAACAATTTGCCCAATCGCTCAATCCACTGACTTTTCATCCCCCAGGGAGTCAACCAGCCAAAACCCAGGATCCCAGCAGGGGGTGTGAAATCCAATGCAGAAAGTAGAAAAGACTGGGGTCCATATGCAATTAACTTTTTCTCCTGGGTGATATTTTTAAACTTGGCAATAAAATAAATTTTAAACCACCAGAAAGCAAGAGAATACATTTGAGAAATGCAACTCAAAATACATTTGATAGTACTTTTCCAACTACTTTTTTGGTACTTTTTTTTAGTTGAAATGTGCTGGAAAGTTATTTTAAATTGAAGATGAAAAATTCTCTCCTAGGACTAAACTCAATTGTAAGCATTAAAAAAAGCATCTTAAATTGAAACCTTCATTTAAGCTGTTTGGAGTGAGTGTGTCTAACTTCACTATCCAGTGGCTTTCTCTTCTTAATAGGGTTGTCTCGTTGTCCATTCCTTCACTTACAAGCACCTTCTCTAGCACACACCAACGTAAATCGTTAACCATATGGCAGCACTCAAAGTAATGGTGACCTATATGAGAATCAAATTTATTTGTATTCATTTCAACGTTATCAGCATCCTCCTGGCTATTCTTATAGAGTCTAATGTTGCTGAGATGTTCATTCTGCCGAGTGCTGAAAGAACTTTTTCTTGGTGAAAGAGCATCTGACAAAGGACTGTGTGCTGAAACGTTAGGCTGTTTTATGGCTGTGTTACTAATACATTCAGTTAAAATTGCATAAATACAGTTAGAGACCCAGTCTTTTCTGCTTTCTGCCACCTCTCCATCACACAGATGCAACTTCATATGGAGCAATTGACAGGCAGTGAATTCACCGCCTTCAGCCTCCCATGTGAAAGAGGCCTAAGATAACTGTTGTTGTTTGGGTTTGCATAGTGGAGGATGCAATGGCATGGAAACAAACAAACACAGACACAGGTGCCAATGGAATTCTATTATGAATTCAAAGAAGATTGCACAGTCTAGGCTGAATCTTGAAATAAGAGGATCCTTTTTTCATATCTAATTTAGACAATAGGTGTTATGTTTGAACACGGCTACTGCTCTATCAAAGCTTTTTCCATTTTGAACACATAACATTCTCCAAGCAATATAAAAAGCTCTAGATATTTCAAGGGTTGAATCTACAGTCAAGTCATGATTTTACAGTCATGTTCTATTAATCAGTGTGTTTCTCTTTTAGGGTTATGGCTGTTACCAATATTACAAATCAGTATGCTTAACATCCACTGTAACTGCTTATCACACACATTCAATTTTATGGACAGAATAAAATGAGACATGCAATATGGAAATCAGAATTTTAGACAATGCACATTTGTATCAATTACATTGCACCTTGTGAAATATATTCACCAGCAATTTATATCTAGGTAAGACCATAAAAATATATTAACTTTTCTGTAATTTGCTCTACTGTATAAAACTATGATCTTCTGTTCTGGAAATCTAATATTGCCACAGCCATATTGCAATGGGGGAATCTTCTGCACCATGACTGTCATGTATTGGTTATATATTATGTAAATATATAATTGCTACAGATTGTCAGGACATGCTCTGTGTGCGCAATACATACCCTATAATGGGCAGCAGATACACTACCTATTTTTCCTTATGCATATATAGAATTTCATGTAATTGTTGATATGCAGAACTATATTCATCACCATCAAGCACCTTATAGGATAGGACATCTTCATGAAGGTGCATTGGATTAGTCACTGAAAAGATTAACATTTAGAATTTACAAACATCATTTATTGTTACCTTTCAAAACTTACTAGCTGCAAACAATGTTCTCATTTCTCAATCTTTCTTTGTAGTGATTTCACAGATTCATGTCCTGGGAATGAGCATCAGAGATAAATAGAGAAACAGAATACTTAATTAACAGCTCGAGAGAATATGAGCAGAATAAAAACACCAAAATAAAGGTTGCTCTTGTTTGGATTCAGGTAAAATAAAAATTATATCCAATTATTGCACAGTTCAGTGTTGTCAACTGCTCTTTCTGCTCATTTCCTTGTTCTGTGGACCATTTGCAAGTACAGCATGTTAGGCCTGACACTGAGCACTACAGCTGTTTTTCTTCTGCACAGTACAGCTGTAAACAAATTGTATTGCTCCTTATCCTTGCTTTTAAGGGCTTATCCTACTTACTATACTACTGCATTTATAGTTCTAGCATATTAGACAAGGCAATGAGCACCACTGTTGCTTGCCTGCACAGTAAAACTATGAACTAATTTTACTGTTGCCACCAATGCTTTATTTATTATTTTTGCTGCAGGACATTTTATACTACATTTTCAATTTGTACATTATAGCTCTAAACTACTTTTACTGTTTGTCCTTGCTTTTTGCTGCGGGTCTTACAATACTACATTTGCTGCAGAAGAGATCAGCACTGAGCAACATGTAAGCACTGTACAGCCAATCCGTGAACTTCCAGTAACTGTTCACTGCAATGTGTTCTACAGTTTGTTCTACAGCATTTATATCATATTAGAAGAGGCAGCAGCTGGACGGCTACATTTAACAGGGTTGTTTTTTCTTATCATTACAATTTTGTGTTACCATTTTGTGTTATCATCCGACTTATCAAAACAAGTTAATGTTATTCTTGTTGAAAAACAAGAAACACATGCAATTAATATGTGTAGTGTTGTGGTCACATAGGCCAACCGGTTAAAAGGGAGTTTCCTGTAATTCTGGTCTAAATTGTCACAAGTAAGGTTAAAGAAAATACACAAGTTAAAGTGGACCCAAATTAAAATTACAATATTTCAGAAATAAAATCTCTTTTCTAAATTATAATAATAAATAGCAGCCTTTTTTTCAGCTGCATGATGACAAATATAAAATATTTTACATTTATTGAAGGAATCCCTCTCTTCCTTTCATATTGCCGGGACAGAATCCGGCAGACTGGTGGAGTAGGTGGTGTCCGACAAAGGAGGAATTGCTAATGGCTGCCACCTGTATAACCCTAGTAATGAAAAGAGAAGGGTGAAAAGCATGCACTGAAATGCTCATAGGCTTGAAGGAGTGTTTATTTATCTTTGTATGTGTCAGAGTGGTGCAACTAAATATTTTTAATTAAACAAATGTTTGGTTTGGGTCCCCTTTAAACACTTACAGAACCTACGGCCTCTAAATTTTAAGCTGGTTTACATTTTTAAAACTATAACTTATTTTCTTTTTTTTCCTCAAGTGAAAGTGTACCATTGCTTGTCACTCTTTTCTGCCACCTTCCTTCTTCAAATAAAATTAAAATGTAAACACAAGCTATACATGAAAAATATACAATACACACTAACAAATAAAGCATCATAAAGATGTTATTAAAGGTTTTGAGCACAATATTTGTTTAAGAAATGTCTTTTGAAAAAAACTGCCTTTAGGTAGATGTAAAATAAGAGACAGTGACAGTACACACCAGGGTTGTGGGGGACAGTGGAGGCAGTCCTCATAAGCAGGGCCGGATTTGTACTTCTTACCGCCCAAGGCCGACTATTACCAGCCGCCCCAACCGAAACCGTATCCTACCACCTCTCTCCTCACACACCCATCCAAACATTTTTAAACCGATGGTGTCCACTATTGGGGCTAGTGCCGAGGTCTCCATGGCAACGTGAAGTGAATCAATCATGTCACACGGGGGAACTGGTCAATCAAGCGATCTACAGGTGATGGGCGTGGTGGGAGCCGTCCACACACACACATAGTCAAAAGTGGCTCACAATTGGACATTGGGTGGGGTCAGCAACACATAAAAGTGAGTCCTGCCCCACTGCTGTCTCCAGGGTAACAGCGCTAGCCAATCAATAATTAAGAAATGGGTACTGTGTGAGGCTGCTTTCTGTATTCTGTACTATTTGCTGGTGCTGCCCCTGGTCCTTTCATCCCCCACACCAAGTGTGTGAGACCCGGCCTTCTGTAACTGCCTGGAGCTGCTGCTATGTCATTGGACAAGGTCTGGCTTTTTGCTAGTCACAGACTGTTCACAAACGTTTGGTTAACGGACTGCAGCTGCCTGTAGCACAGCACAGGCAGATGCCAGCTGGTACTAATAGTGCAGTTATCCTGACCACTTTTATTTGTTTGGACACTTGCAAATAATGCCCACTATCTGCAGGCCGCCCCTTGTTTATCTGGTGCCCTAGGCCATGGCCTATGTGGCCTTGCCAGAAATGCGGCCATGCTCATAAGCAGCCGTAGCACAGCAAAGTTGTAGCAGGGCTTTGTGGCTTGCAAGAGACCAGGCATCAGGCAATCTCTTCACAGTGTTTATCTTTCACTTTCATCAGCAGTCTCTTCAAAATTTAGCAGAGTGAATAAACCAGCATGGGTCACCTCAAACTATTTGCACTGAGAAAATGCTGGATCATCCCCCAGGCAACCTAGGCAGGGGCTTGGGGTCTAGTGGGTGTCAAGGGGCCAGCTTCTTTGACCTCTCTCACTTCAGCTTACCAAATGGACCACAAGGGGGCCCCAAATATACTACCATGTCAAAGGCCCCATTATTACATCTTAATCCACCTCTGCACTGAGACAATGGTAACTGCTATTTTCTTCTGACAAAAGCTGAAAATATTAACTTAAAAAAATCCAAATGATTAATTATATTCTATTTATATTTCCAGGGGTGGAGATTACTAAGATCAACTAACATCACTCACATACTCACATCTACCCCCTTCCCCTCCCTTTTCGCATCTTCTCAAGTTGAACTTTAAAAAGAGATGATCATTGAAGGCAGGGCACATTTTTCCAACCTGATTTAAAAATGTGTTAATATTAGTATGTAGCTTAGAAGTGGGACAATCAGAATATGAAGCATGTGACGGGCCCAATTTCAAGCTACACACAAATTGCAATAGAATTTGCATCACGTTATAAAATGTACAATTTGTTTTATCACCTCAAATTTTCAACCCTAACGGACTTTGAATGCCACAGCACACAGACTTGGTGCCAGGCAGCACTCACCCCTGACATATTCTAACAATTAAAACTGTAAATACAAACATAAATAAATACATATACATATATACATACACACTTAGTTACATTAATGAAGTAAAGTAGATACATTTTCAAAAAATTCCATTTAAAATTTAATTTTCAATTTATTGAACTTTGCAGTGTTTACCGATTGGCCACTGCATGAAAATAAAATATTTTCTCCGTTTGAAAGACACCTTCAAGGGCTTTTTTTCTAATCTTTAAAACTTGGTAATTCTGCTATCCAAAGGTAGCACTAATTTATCCATGTATACGCAAGGGCTGATGCACTAGCTTTTTGTTTCTATAACATGTATTTGTGCTTTGCAATGCCATGCTATGAAAATAAGTTGCCATGTAGGGATGGTCAGAAAATTCTGTCAGAATGGCGTTTTCTGAGTTACCTATTGGAAATTGGCTTTCTGCAGCGGTAATTAAAAATCAGCTCTTGAAAACTGGAATGCATCAGAATGTCGCATTACTGCAACTCAGAAATTTTAGGCCAATCACAATATTCCGAAGCATTGAACCAACTAGTGGATGCTGCTGAGTTTTTCCGAGTCTTGTGATTGGTTAAAAATTTCTATGGTTTTCTGATTTCTGGGGAAATCAATCAGAATGTTGCGGTATTGGTAATCGGCATTTGCAGAAATCGGAATTTCAACAGAATTGGAAATCGGAATTTCTGACCATCCCCATTTCCATGTGGTACTTTTTAACCCATATAAGGTTAAAGCTTTTATTTTTGGCTACCATGACACATGCCTACTTTTTTTTTCTCATGAAAATAAGCTTTATTAGTCCAAATCAATACGTATAAAGGTAGCATATATGTACATACATCTTTGAAGTCAATTACTGCTGCTATCTTGAAATCCTTTGGAGTATACCAATAAATGGATCATATCTTTCATAAGACTGACACCAGCTGAGTGAGTGTGCGTGTGTGTGTGTGTGTGTGTGTGTGTGTGTGTGTGTGTGTGTGTGTGTGTGTGTGTGTGTGTGTGTGTGTGTGTGTGTGTGTGTGTGTGTGTGTGTGTGTGTGTGTGTGTATATATATATACATACATACACACACGTGAAATGTCTTGAGATTTCACTGACATTTCTCAAGAAAATCTCTTGGAGGCTGCTGAGCTCAGCTGATGATGTTTACTTAAAAAGGTATTTTTAAATAATATATGGGGATATATAGAGAAAATGTGCACTGCCAACATAGAGTGCCACATTTAGGATTTAGGAGTGCCATGTATGATCCATGGTGATTTCATAGCACCATATACAGCAAAGAGGGACCCCACAAAGTTGTAATGAATTTGCCATGTTGTCCTTTAAGCCACCGTCATTTGCTACAAAGGCAATGTTCTAGTATAGGCAATGTGTAAAAGTATTCTTTTTTTAGCACGTCTGTGAAAAAACAATCCATCAGTGAGTTAGTGATGTTTATAGAAGCTGTGGGACACCATATGTAGAAGAACCATCGGGGACTGGGGAGTTACTCTAAAGTAGCTGGAGAACAGCTGCTTTACCGCCAATTAGAACGATTGAACAGCAAGGGGTAAGAAGGTCTGTGATGCAGGGCTATGAAAGAAAGTTTCCCCTGGATGTAACTTAACAGAAATCTTGAGGCAAAATAAAGAAGAAAAGGTGGTAGCAGTACAAGTAACTGAGCCAGAGTTGATGAAGTCAACAAGATAAAAGAAACAGAAAATCATGCTCCTGGAAACATGTATTCCCCAACTGTATGGAGTGATGGGTACACCTATATTTTACAGCCAGGTTTACAATGCATCCATCTAAAAAAAAGAGGACTGTTTCCAATTCCAAAGATCTACCACCAAGAAGACAAAAAAGTGCTGTAGCCAAGCACACAAGGTTGTGTAAGAGAAGAGAGCATTAAAGATAAACTGTAACCAAGAATTGAACTTCATCCCAATCAGTAGCTGATGCCCCCTTTCCCAAGAGAAATATTTTCCTTTTCTCAAACAGATCATCAGGGGGCTCTGTATGGCTGATATTGTGGTGAAACCCCTCCCACAGTGTGATGGCAGCGCCTCACAGCACTGTGGTACTGACATCACACTGTGGGAGCCTTGTTGCATTGTGGGAAATAACAGCTGTTTCCAACTGCCAAAAAAACAAGCAACAGCTACTTCCACTGACATCACCTGCCAGCAGTAGAAATTTCAACACATGATAAATGTCAGAATGTAAATCAGGGAGGGGAAAGATTTTACAATGGGCAAACACTGTATAAATAATTACTGTACAAATTAAGTACTTTTTTTCCATTAAGTTATTTTCACTGGAGTTCCTCTTTAAATACTGGTAATTGAGACAGTCTTAAAACATACTGTTGGAAGAAGAATTATTATTAGGCTGTTGCACAGCAGAATGTTATTGATGAGGCACAAGTGCACTTTTCACACCAATAATTGTCAGGTAGAACTTGTGGGATACAAATCAGCAGCTATGTTAGGTGTGCTCCATTGGCAGTAGCGATGGATCTTGTGCTCTCTGACACTGCAGACATACTCTTGAAGGTGAAGCAGAGCATTTTGTAACCCAATAAAGGTGCATTAGGTTCCTTTCGCCTTTTGGCAAATTTGTGCCAGATCAGAGCTATGCAGATCAGAAAAGAAGCTTTTCAGCACTGGGTCATTGTGCAGGTAGGTCAGTGTGATGACTTACCATAGCTTAAGTGTCATTGAATACATTGTTTCCCTGGATCCACAGTCTGCATTTGAGCCCAAATGCTTCTCTTTTCTACAGTCTAGCTCTTCTTTCTCAGTTCTTTTTAGGTTTCATTTCATTTAAGCTTCTTTTTTTGTAATGTTCAGAAACATATCAGTTGTATTTTTAGTTGCATTGAAAATCAATAAAATGTAACAAAACAAAATTATGGTTTCCATTCGATGATGAATTAGAAATACGTTCACTTCTTAAGGGGTTCCAAATAAAAAATGATTATGGCTGCTGGAATCTGATTTCTTGCAGAGACATGCCCTTCAGACAGTTTTGTTTTTTCCAGTCAGAGCTTCTCAGGGAACAACAAGTCAATGCTTTGATACCCCTGAGCACACTGACCCTGGGTATACATGACATCATCATTGCAGTGGGTAGTGGGTGTCAGGACACCTTCTGAAAAGGACACAGGGAACAAAACCAGGGAGCCCAATGGTGCAGTACGTCAATACAATCGGGTAATTGTAGGAAGTGAAAATCTACTCACAAAGGTGGGTTGCTGAGGGGCAACCGACCGCAGGAAGCAGGTGGAGACAATAAACCTGACTCCACTCGGGGAGGTCACCGAGGACCTGGATGCGGTCACACTCCTTGGGTAAAAGAAAGGGGACAGGTGTCCATCGTGGTGTACACCACATGTGGTCTGTCTCCACCCCTCAAAAGGGACACGTGTGGGGGTTCAAGATGCACTAGGCAATTGTAAAGAGGTGCCCTAATACTAGATAAAAGCATCTCCCTTGGCTAAATATTCCATTTAGCTTGGCATTTGTATTGGCCTGAGGAAGCAGGCTTGGACCCGCGAAACGCGTTGCCTGTGCTATAAATAAATCTTTTGTTTATTACAACACTTTGTCGTCATTGAGGTAAGCTACCTTAAGTTTTTGTCAATTTTAAACTGTTTTTAGATGCTTTTATCTACTATTAGGGCACCTCTTTACAATTGTCTAGAGTATCATCATCATTGCATCTCACCTGACAAACAGTAAGAACCTTAAAAAAAAATCTCACAAAGATGCTCCCGTTTACCGTAATTTTTTCCTTTGAATAAAAATTGTACACGTCTGTATAGGATCAATTTTTACTTTTTCAAAAGCCCAACCTTACGTCAAGCTTATTTTCCATCTCTGTATGTTGCATCACCCTCTTACCACCAGTGACTTTTGTATTGCCCTCTTCCCGACAGACCCCTCCACAGAGTTATATTCAATACGTTAACAAAGAATGCCGTAGCTTGCATTTTTTTATTCAATTCCATGAAGAACTTAGATGATCAAGGCATTAATATAACCATAAGAGTCTTCTGTAATTCTATTTACTGTTCTTTCTCCTCTTCTTTTTTTAAGTCGTGGACTCGTGATTAAACCAATTACTGTACACAAGTATTGGCAGGTAGGATTTGTTTGTATCTCCTCTGGGGAGCTGCTTCTTAATAAAAATGGTCAATTATTCCTGGCTGGTGTTTAGCCTACAAACCATTATGTTGTGCAAAGATTTGAGCTCCAAGCGTAAATGAGCAATATGCTCATTAAACTGAATCAGGGGTCACTTTTTCATCATATACTAGTTGGCAAGCACATAGTTGTTGTAGCCGCTACCATTTATAGTGACCCTGAAGTAAACTTAGATTAGAACACACAACTGCATGAGAGGTTATCTTTGATAAAAACTTAATATGTAATTGAAAGCAATGAGAGCTGAATTCTGGAGCTTTTTTGTTAGTTAGTAAGGCCATCTGTCACATTAATGGACTGGTAGGAAGGTGTTAAACAGCAAAGAGGAGGGACATCATGCTGAAATGGGGCAGGGGGAGGGGGGGGGGGGGTCAGCAACAGAAGTTGTTATCCAGGGTAACAATCAGAAACAAAGAAAGTTGTGTCATGTAGCAGTCACTGAAACTGACCTTAGATTATGTGCATTTACAGTTAGAATTGCGCAGAAGACTCAAAGTGACAGGAGCGCAATTAGGCACGCACACATTTGGACCATGCATGCACAGTACACTGCGACTGGAGACAAATGAAGAAAGAGGCCGCCCAGCAGAGGATTGGAGCGGCCTGGTAGGACGGCGAGGGAGCCCACAATCTACAGGGGGCTGGAGGAATCCCAGGGCAATTATAAATGCTGTCCTTTATTTAGTCTCAGGTTTCCTTTAAATAACCCTGAGCATGACCATAAAAAGGAAAAATGAACTTACCTGGGTCTTCCTCCAGCTCCTTGTAGTTGGTGAAGTCCCTCGGCGTCCTCTGGGCTTCTTCCATTTAGGCCTCCAACGGTTCCATTAGATAGGCGACTTCGGCCAAAGTCGTGGGCCCCTACGCATGCGCGGCCCTCTGCATGCCCGTCTCGCTCGTGCGTCCATCCCCATAAGTGTTCTGCACAGGAGAGGTTTATTCTTTCAAGAACTGCGTGTGCACAGAAAGTTTACAGCACTGGGCGCATGAGCGAGAAGGGTGCACGAAGGGGCCACGCTTGTGCAGTGGCCCATGACTTTGGTCGATGTCGCCAGTGTAACAAAGCCTCTGGGAGCAAAACAGAGGGAGCCTGGAGGACGCCGAGGGACTTCTCCATCTACGAGGGCTGAAGGAAGCCCCAGGTAAGTTTGTGTTTCCATTTTATGGTCCTGCTCAGGGTCCCTTTAAGCTTTAAAACCTAGCAAGAAAGCTCCATCTGTAGTTTGTCAATAACCATATTATCTAAAGTAACTTTTATTATTTAGACAAGTGCATTTTCTGATCCAGATGTCTCTCTTTATGATTTGCTGATGGATCTGATCTAACTCTACACATAAAGGTGATTTAATTCTTATTGTTTTACTGCAGCCCTCAAGCGGGACTATAAACATGCAGCATTAAGAATTTGAACTGATGAGGTAAGGTAAGCAGACAAATGTGTGCTATCCCATGTTTAGTCTATGAGATAAAATAACTAACAAGTACAAATTTTATTTTGAAAAAAAAAAACAACAAAATATATACCCGTTGGGCAAAGCGCAGGTTGCGTTTGGAATTGGATGACGTAGCATTTTACTGAGCTAAGAAAAATGCTATATTATTCCATTCTCTCATTATAAAATATTCCTAAACTCATCATTCTGTGACATATTTATTATTGTTCTTTCTTTCTGCAGCACATTTATTCTGTTTATTCTATGTTGGCACATTGTATACAATGAACAGAGGCGCCAAAAATATAAGATTAGATTAAATGAGCTTAAAAACCAACTTAAATGGCAAAATTGAAGGAGGAAGTGGTGGTCTTACCTCCCTCAAGCAGACACGACAACGACTGCGATTCAGACAGTCAAACACATTTATTAGGAACTCCAAAAAGAAATGCAACGCGTTTTGCAGGTTCAACCCTGCTTCATCAGGCAATATAAGGAGGAGTATCAAACAATCTGCACAAGGATTCAAATTAAGCGCCTCTGTTCCTCTTGATTCTCTCTATAACAAATGTATTCCTCTTGTTTCTCTCCACAGCACATTTATTCATCTTGTTTTTCTCTACAGCACAATTATTCCTCTTGTTCCTCTCTACAGCACATTTAGTCTTCTGGTTTTTCTCTACAGTATCTGTATTCCCCTTTTTTTTTCTACAGCACATGTATTTCTCTTGTTTATCTCTACAGCACATTTATTCCTCTTGTTTCTCTCTACAGCACAATTATTTATCTTGTCTCTATCAGCAGGACATGAATTCCTCTGCTTCCTCAATATAGTACATGCATTCCTAGTCTCCCTGTCTGCAGGACATGCGTTCTTAGTCTCCCTCTCTGCAGGACATGCTTTCCTAGTCTCCCTCTCTTCAGACATGCATTCCTCATCTCCCTCTCTGCAGACATGCACTCCTCGTCTTCCTCTCTGCAGGACATGCTGCATTCCTTGTTTCCCTCTCTGCAAAACATGCATTCTTTTGCCTCCTCCCTACAGTACATGCATTCATCATCTCCCTCTCTGCAAGACATGCATTCCTCATCTCCCTCTCTGCAAGACGTGCATTCTTTTTCCTCCTCCCTACAGTACATGCATTCATCATCTCCCTCTCTGCAAGGCATGCATTCCTCATCTCCCTCTCGGCAGGACATGCATTCCTAATCTCCCTCTCTGCAGGTCATGCTGCATTCCTCGTTTCCCTTTCTGCAAGACATGCATTCTTACAGGATCTTACAGGAATACAGGATCTTCTCAAAAAATTAGCATATTGTGATAAAGTTCATTATTTTCTGTAATGTACTGATAAACATTAGACTTTCATATATTTTAGATTCAAATACACACAACTGAAGTAGTTCAAGCCTTTTATTGTTTTAATATTGATGATTTTGGCATACAGCTCATGCAAACCCAAAATTCCTATCTCAAAAAATTAGCATATTTCATCCGACCAATAAAAGAAAAGTGTTTTTAAAATAAAAAAAGTCAACCTTCAAATAATTATGTTCAGTTATGCACTCAATACTTGGTCAGGAATCCTTTTGCAGAAATGACTGCTTCAATGCGGCGTGGCATGGAGGCAATCGGCCTGCGGCACTGCTCAGATGTTAAGGAGGCCCAGGATGCTTCAATAGTGGCCTTAAGCTCATCCAGAGTGTTGGGTCTTGCGTCTCTCTACTTTCTCTTCACAATATCCCACAGATTCTCTATGGGGTTCAGGTCAGGAGAGTTGGCAGGCCAATTGAGCACAGTAATACCATGGTCAGTAAACCATTTACCAGTGGTTTTGGCACTGTGAGCAGGTGCCAGGTTGTGCTGAAAAATGAAATCTTCATCTTCATAAAGCTTTTCAGCAGATGGAAGCATGAACCCACTTTTGAACCAGAAACAGCGGCAGAAGCGCCTGACCTGGGCTACAGAGAAGCAGCACTGGACTGTTGCTCAGTGATCCAAAGTACTTTTTTCGGATGAAAGCAACTTTTACTTGTCATTCGGAAATCAAGGTGCCAGAGTCTGGAGGAAGACTGGGGAGAGGGAAATGCCAAAATGCCTGAAGTCCAGTGTCAAATACCCACAGTCAGTGATGGTCTGGGGTGCCATGTCAGCTGCTGGTGTTGGTCCACTGTGTTTTATCAAGAGCAGGGTCAATGCAGCTAGCTATCAGGAGATTTTAGAGCACTTCATGCTTCCATCTGCTGAAAAGCTTTATGGAGATGAAGATTTAATTTTTCAGCACGACCTGGCACCTGCTCACAGTGCCAAAACCACTGGTAAATGGTTTACTGACCATGTGCTCAATTGTGCTACTGTGCTCAATTGGCCTGCCAACTTTCCTGACCTGAACCCCATAGAGAATCTGTGGGATATTGTGAAGAGAAAGTTGAGAGACGCAAGACCCAACACTCTGAATGAGCTTAAGGCCGCTATCGAAGCATCCTGGGCCTCCATAACACCTGAGCAGTGCCACAGGCTGATTGTCTCCATGCCACGCCGCATTGAAGCAGTCATTTCTGCAAAAGGATTCCCGACCAAGTATTGAGTGCATAACTGAACATAATTATTTGAAGGTTGACCTTTTTTTTTTGTTTTAAAAACACTTTTCTTTTATTGGTCTGATGAAATATGCTAATTTTTTGAGATAGGAATTTTGGGTTTTCATGAGATGTATGCCAAAATCATCAATATTAAAACAATAAAAGGCTTGAACTACTTCAGTTGTGTGTATTTGAACCTAAAATATATGAAAGTCCAATGTTTATCAGTACATTACAGAAAATAATGAACTGTATCACAATATGCTAATTTTTTGAGAAGATCCTATGTGTATATATATATATATATATATATATATATATATATATATATATATATATATATATATATATATATATATACACAACACAAAAACAACAATAATAATAATTTTCTTACAATTGTTTTTTTTTTCTCTACAACGTGATTTAAATATTTTATTTTCATAAATAAATGTAGATTGTTGTTCATGGAAAAATAAGACATCCCCTGAAAATAAGCCTTTATGCATCTTTTGAAGCAAAAAAATGTTTTTCCTTATAAATCTCTGTCTTATTTCAAGGGAAACATGATACATTGTATACTTGATCTCTAAGGCATTAGTTTGGACCCCAATGCTGAATTGGAGCAACGTGGAGGGGGAGGGACAACACGTGGTGCAAAATGAAGCAGCATGAAGTGGGAAGGGTAAGGAGGGATAACAATGGACTCAGCCAGCAATGGGAGGAACGGAATGTCTCAGCGATTCCTCATGGGGCTAGTGACCACCCACCTTTGCCAAGAACCTTCTAACATGTGATGTGTTCAAAGCTGTAGGGACATGTCTATGTTCTTTGTATAGAGCTTTGAAGATATCAGCACTACATGAATGTACACAGCAACAATAACAATAGTGTATTTAGATCTGTGCCCAGAATGGTTCTTTAAAAAGTAAAAGTCAGATTATCTTTAACTCAGATTACATTTTAGTCTTAAACACTGTGCCAGTATCCACAGTGTCGGAAGTCTGGTCACACCTCTGCTGTCACTGAGAGATATAATTGTAAAAAATCCCTCTGTAGAGCTCATCACTTTCCTCATTTAGACTGTCAATATGTCCTGTACATTCAGAGTCTGCCACTTCAGTTTTCTTGTAGGCACTTAATGTTGATTTACATCTTCAAAAAAGTGGACCTGTCATGTTGCACAAAACATGATTCAATAAAGAAAAAGGTAGGACATACTTTTTCTTCCACTGTTTTCATTCTTACAAAGATTTTGAATATTTGTTAGATGTAATATTTAACCACCACTACCACCAATGCTCGTCCCACCATTGATCAGCTTCTGGTATATCAGATGAGGGGTGGCATAGATTTTGTGAGGCTAATTGTAGCTTGTTTTCTTTTTGGATGCTACTTTCTTTAAAAGTGAGTATAGTAGATACAAATTTGCAGCATCATTTACATCCCTTTGGTGATATTGATAGCCACACTTGAGGCTCTGCATAGCTACCCAGTTGACTTTCACTGTTGTAGACTGTAGTGGCATGTGACTCCTGAGATAACTTGGGGGCTATAGGGGCCCACGCCTCCTCCCTCTGACACTGACCACTCCAAGCACCCACACTGACCTCTCCCTCCCACAGCACCCCCACTGACCCTCCCTGCACCTAGTGTTGGGCGAACAGTGTTCGCCACTGTTCGGGTTCTGCAGAACATCACCCTGTTCGGGTGATGTTCGAGATCGACCGAACACCTGATGGTGTTCGACCAAACCGTTCGGCCATATGGCCGAACTAAGAGCGCATGGCCGAACGTTCCCCGAACGTTCGGCTAGCGCTGTGATTGGCCGAACGGGTCACGTGGTTCGGACCCGAACGCGCTCTGATTGGCCGAACGGGTCCCGTGGTTCGGGTAAATAAATACCCGATCCACGTCATTTCTCCACCATTTGTCTGTGGGTTTAGATTTGGGTAGGCAGGCAAGGTAGTTCTCTCTCCAGCCAGGCTAGCCAGGGTCCCCCCAGTCATTGTGTCGCTGCTGGGAACAGTAGTACACCGCTCACCCACACTATATAGCATTGTGTTTACTGCCACTCTGTGTACACCGCTCACCCACCACTGTATAGCATTGTGTTTACTGCCACTCTGTGTCTCTGCTGGGAACAGTAGTACACCGCTCACCCGCCACTGTATAGCATTGTGCTCTGTGTCGCTGCTGGGAACAGTAGTACACCGCTCACCCACCACTGTATAGCATTGTGCTCTGTGTCGCTGCTGGGAATAGTAGTACACTGCTCACCCACCACTGTATAGCATTGTGCTCTGTGTCGCTGCTGGGAATAGTAGTACACCGCTCACCCACCACTGTATAGCATTGTGCTCTGTGTCGCTGCTGGGAATAGTAGTACACCGCTCACCCACCACTTTATAGCATTGTGCTCTGTGTCGCTGCTGGGAACAGTAGTACACCGCTCACCCACCACTGTATAGCATTGTGCTCTGTGTTGCTGCTGGGAATAGTAGTACACCGCTCACCTACCACTGTATAGCATTGTGCTCTGTGTCGCTGCTGGGAATAGTAGTACATCGCTCACACACCACTGTATAGCATTGTGCTCTGTGTCGCTGCTGGGAATAGTAGTACACCGCTCACCCACCACTGTATAGCATTGTGCTCTGTGTCGCTGCTGGGAACAGTAGTACACCGCTCACCCACCACTGTATAGCATTGTGCTCTGTGTCGCTGCTGGGAATAGTAGTACACCGCTCACCCACCACTGTATAGCATTGTGCTCTGTGTCGCTGCTGGGAACAGTAGTACACCGCTCACCCACCACTGTATAGCATTGTGCTCTGTGTCGCTGCTGGGAATAGTAGTACACCGCTCACCCACCACTGTATAGCATTGTGCTCTGTGTTGCTGCTTGGAATAGTAGTACACCGCTCACCCACCACTGTATAGCATTGTGCTCTGTGTCGCTGCTGGGAATAGTAGTACACCGCTCACCCACCACTGTATAGCATTGTGCTCTGTGTCGCTGCTGGGAACAGTAGTACATCGCTCACCCAGCACTGTATAGCATTGTGCTCTGTGTCGCTGCTGGGAATAGTAGTACACCGCTCACCCAGCACTGTATAGCATTGTGCTCTGTGTCGCTGCTGGGAATAATAGTACACCGCTCACCCACCACTATATAGCATTTCTGTACTGCGACTGTACTGCTGCCAGTCAGCGTGTACTTTAAGGATAAGTGAAATGAAGAAGAAATCCTGTGAAAGAGGGAGGGGCAAGGGAAGAGGCGTTTCCCCTGACGGTTCACGTACAGACCACAGTGGAGCACCGAAGAAAACCCACTCAATACCGCCCATGTTGTCCAGGAAATCAACCCTCACAAATCCAAAAGAACAGGACCAGATAATTAATTGGATGACCTCTCAAGCATCCAGCAGTGGGTTAAGCAGTGGGTTACAAGGAGCCAGTGGGCACAAAGCTGACACAACCGGCAGCGACACCACGCACACAACTGCCAAATAACCAGTCCGAAGAATTTCCTCAGGACACAATGGGGTATTCGCAGGAGCTATTCTCAGCCCAACAAACTTCCACCTTTCAAAGGTCAATGGAACAGCCAGAAATGTTGTGCCCGGATTCACAACTATTTACTGTGGGAAATGCACCGCGCACTGAAATGCAAGGCGAGTCCGAGGACTTTGAAACCCAAATCCCAGAGCAAGTTGGGCAGGAGGGGTTTCAATTGCAGGAGGTTGGCCGAGAAGATCTGGAAGACGACGTTGGAGTGAGCTGCGCAGAGGTTGTTCTGGGGAGCTCTACTCCACGGCGGCGGCTCACAATCACATATGACGGGTTTGAGGAGATGGAAGAGGAGGGTTTGGACAATGTGGACACAGACCCAGATTTTGTATGTGAAGGAGAACATCGCCATCGTAGCAGCACAGATGAGTCTGTTGAAGAACCCACTGCTGCACGAGTTCGCCTTGTGCCACAAGGTAGGCGGCGCGAAATTTCAGGCACCACAAGCGTGGAAGTTCAAGTGAGACGCAAAAGAGGCGCAAACAGAAATCGCCAGCAAGGCAGGTGCTCCAAAGTCTGGCCTTTCTTTGAAGACTGCAGTGAGGATGGTACCATGGTGATTTGCAAGGTGTGCAACACCCGCCTGAGCAGGGGGAAAAATATTAACAACCTCTCCACCACCAGCATGACCTACCACATGGTATCCAAACATCCCACTCTGTGGGCAAACGCGGCAGGACAGGGTACCAGCAACACTGCCTCCCTTGGGGTCACCAGACTCACCACCAGACCCTCCTCAGCAGCAGCAGTAGCCCAGCCATTGCGTGGTTCACAACAACATTCACAAACATCAGACGACGCTGACACTGTCACTTTCCGGAATAGTGCTCTTGAGGTCTCCCAGTCTTCATCAAACACAACAACCAACAGCCCTTCAGTGTGCAGCCCTACGGTTCAGTTGTGTGTCTCGGAGATGTTTGAGCGCAAGAGGAAATTGCCAGCAAATGACCCCCGGGCCGTGGCACTAACAGCCAGCATAGCCAAGCTTCTGGCCTGCGAAATGCTGCCATATCGAGTGGTGGAGACAAACAGCTTCAAGGGCATGATGTCAGTGGCCATCCCACGTTACGTGGTTCCCAGCTGCTACCACTTTGCGCTCTCTGCAGTGCCTGAGTTGCATGAGCACGTGGTCAGCAAAATAACCCGAATGTAAGGCTTGGTGGTGTATTCTCCACAGTCAGCATGCAACGCATGAGCTGACGTGGAGGAGGTACACACACTAGCACAAGGAAACAGGCTATCCCTAGTATAGTGGAGGGGAGGACTGACTCCAAAAGGAGATTGTGGCGCACAGAGCTGGTGCAGATCCGACAGCCACAAACAATGCTTTCGCTATAACGTCTCAGCGCAAAGTAGCGCTGAGCGCATAAACCAGAACTGAGGAGATCAGGACAGGTAGACAGAATGAACGCTTGCTAGCTAGCCGCTACTTAGTGACAGCAAGCGTCCACAACAAGACAGACTGGAATGAGGCAGCCAATGCGTAGCGGCGATGGCGTGCCTCACAAAGACAGGACAGGATAGTCAGGAAATAGCAGGATCAAGATAGATGAACGTAACACAGATAAATATACAATAAGTATGATTTCCTAGCGTATTACAATTACAGCTATCAATGAAACTATTTGCAACGTCTGACTAACATATGTATATATCGGCAATGAACCGATACATGACATAAGCAGGAACACTGACTTAGGACTGGAACGATACAGGGAACAGGACTCAGAAGGATTCGCTATCTCTTCGCAGAGATGAACGCAATCCACAAACGGTAACAGGACAGGATTCAGAAGGATTCGTTATCTCCTCGCAGAGATGAACGCAATCCACAAACAGGACCAGGAACAGGATAACTAGCTCAGCACGGGTGATCACGATACGCGCAACCACCAAAACGTGCTGGAACTGACTAACTGAACACAGGATATAAACAGTTCGTGTACGTATATATCAGCGTCACTGATGTATCAAAGTAACACGATTACAAGGAAAATAATAAACGTGCTGGTATGCATATATATGGGCAATGAACCAATATATGATGCAAAACCAGCAAAGTATCTTTAGAACAAGAAACACGATCGGGGGCTGAAGCGACAGCAAGACAGGCTTAAACTGAAGCTATGAAAACCCGAGGAGTCCTGCAGGAAGAAGATCTTTATACTGAGGTCATCCAATGGGAGCAGACATGCAGATTCCCACACAGGTGAATGATAATCAGTCACAAGCTGACAGCAGGGAAAGGCAGACAAAGCTATGCAGCTTGCATGGAAAGAGATCAGAACTGCCTGAGCTGCAGCACTACTACTTCCAGCAATACCTGCTGCAGCAGCGATCATTACACCGAAGCTTGAAGAATGCCGTTGCCTGCAAGGTTCACCTCACCACTGACACCTGGACGAGTGCGTTCGGCCAGGGTCGATACATCTCCCTTACCGCGCACTGGGTGAACCTTGTGGAGCCTGGCAGCGATTCCTCACCTGCTATGGCACGGGTGTTGCCCACGCCGCAAACAGCTGCACCGCCGTCCCTCCCACTGGATAACAACAGCAGCACCTACCTCTCTGACTCCTTCTCCTCCAACGCATCTCAAAGCTGTACCTCATCCGGAAACGCTAACCCAGCAGCAGTAGGATCGTGGAAGCAGTGCAGCACAGCTGTTGGCATGCGTCAGCAAGCGTTGCTGAAGCTGATCTGCCTTGGGGATAAGCAGCACACAGGGGAGGAAATTTGGAGGGGAATAAAGGAACAGACGGATTTGTGGCTGGCACCGCTGGACCTGAAACCGGGCATGGTTGTGTGTGGTAATGGGAGTAATCTCATTCACGCTTTAAGGTTGGCTAAGCTGACACACGTCCCTTGCCTGGCGCACATGATGAACCTAGTAGTTCAGCGGTTCCTGAGATCATACCCAGGTGTAGCCGATCTTCTGTTGAAGGTGCGACGAGTGGCCAAACATTGTAGAAATTCCAGTACTGCTTCGGGGACACTCGCCAAGATGCAGGAGCGCTTCAATCTCCCCCACCATCGCTTGCTGTGTGATGTCCCTACGCGCTGGAATTCTACACTGCACATGCTAGCCCGCTTTTGCGAGCAGAAGAGTGCAGTGGTCCAGTACATGACGGCGCAGTACCGAGGCGCATCCGGACAGCTGCCAAGCTTCTGTGGATCCGATTGGGCCAACATGTTGGACCTCTGCCAAGTCCTCCAAAATTTTGAGCAATCCACGTTGCTTGTGAGCAGTGACAACTCTTCAGTCAGCATTACCATACCACTGCTGTGTTTACTGAAGAAGTCAATGTTGAAAATCAAGGAAACAGCTGTCATGATGCAACTGGGGGAATCTGAAGGAGAAAACGATCAGCGTGATGATACCAACATCAGGCCATCTGCTTTAGGAAACGCTGGCCCCAGCAGCTATGACGAAGAAGAGGAGGAGGAACAGCTGGAGTTGGAGCAGGAATTTCATGCCACCACTGACGAGGGCCAGAGCGGTGCACGTTGGACTTCCACAATTCAGCGCGAATGGTCAGCAGAAGCAGACCAGGAAGAAGGTGACGACTATGATGCATCACAACTATCACAACGCTCACAAGAGGATGATGAGGATTCTGGCAGGACTCTGGCACACATGGCTCAATTCATGCTAGACTGCATTGAACGTGACCCACGCATTGTGCGCATTCTGGACAACACCAATTACTGGGTTTATACCCTTCTGGTACAAACACAATGTTCCAAAACTGCTTGAAGAAAGAGTCAGACAGGTCAAAATGGAAGAATACCAGCAGGCCCTTGTGGAGAATTTAGAGAGGAGATTGACATCCTCCCCCTCCTCTAGCCAGTTGTACGCCGACAGACTGACTTCCGCAAACCCAGGACAACCAGGAGGGCAGCAAACAACACAAGCCGCAGCTAGTGCCCAAAAGGGAATGGTATCGGCAGAGTCCTTGGAGTGGGAAAATTTTCTGACACCCATGCAGCAGCCCACAGAACAGAAAGCGTGCAGATCCACCTCCAACACCGATCGCCTGGAGAAGATGGTCAAGGACTATATGTCAGATGGCGTAGCTGTGTTGAACAATCCATCTGCACCCTTCAACTATTGGGTATCGAAGCTAGACACCTGGCACGAACGGGCAATGTACGCAATAGAGGTGCTGGCTTGCCCGGCAGCAAGCGTTATGTCGGAACGCTGTTTCAGTGCTGACGGAGGCATCGTCACAGATCGGCGTATCTGCCTCTCCACAGAAAATGCAGACCGTCTGAGTCAAATTAAAATGAATCAATCCTGGATTGGAAACGACTACGCAACACTCCTGGACCCCAACCAAGTAACATGAACAATGAACATCTGTGATGGGTTAGCGTTTCCGGTCCCTGTTTATTAAACCTCTCATCTGTATTACATTTATGACTGCATGGCGACAAAATGCATTGCTATCCGCACGCTTCTTGTCCTCATGCAAGGCCTGGGTTGCTCCTGAAAGCGTGGCCTTCTCCTCCTGCGCCTCCTCCTGTTCCATCACGTGTGCTGCGTTGCTGGTCCCTTTTTTACGGAACTTCTTATCTGTATTACATTTACGACTGCATGGCGACAAAATGCATTGCTATCCGCACGCTTCTTGTCCTCATGCAAGGCCTGGGTTGTTGTGTCTCAAAGCGTGGCCTTCTCCTCCTGCGCCGCCCTCCTCCTGTTCCATCACGTGTGCTGCTGCTGGGTTAGCGTTACCGGTCCCTTTTCCTGGAACCTCTTATCTGTATTACATTTATGACTGCATGGCGACAAAAAGCATGTTACCTGTGCAAAGAAAAATGACATTTTCTGCATTTAAAAGACATTTTTTCCTTTGAAACTTTACAATCAATTTTCTCAAAAACTATAAGCTCTTTTTCAAATATTTTTTTCCTCTTGTACCCACTCCCAAGGTGCACATACCCTGCAAATTTGGGGTATATAGCATGTAAGGAAGCTTTACAAAGCACGAAAGTTTGGTTCCCCATTGACTTCCATTATGTTCGGAGTTCGGCGCGAACACCCGAACATCGCGGCCATGTTCGGCGAACGTTCGCGAACCCGAACATCCAGGTGTTCGCCCAACACTACCTGCACCCACACTGGCTTCTCTCTCTCTCATACCCTCTCACAACCATATCTCTCCCCTGCACCCGCACTGACCTCTTCCTCCCCAGCACCTTCACTGATCTCCGTCAGCACCATCATTTACCTATCCCTCCCTCAGCAGCCTCACTACCCTATCCCTCCCCAGCACCCTCACTGACCCCTTCCTCCCCCAGCACCCTCACTGATCTCTCCTTCCCTTAGCATCCTCACTACCCTATCCCTCCCCTACCCCCTTCACTGACCTCTCCCTCCCCCAGCACCCACACTGACCACTCCAAGCACATTCACTCACCTTTACCTCCCCCAACACCCTCACTGACCTCTCCCAGAACCTTCACTGACCTCTCCCAGCACCCAAACTGACCTCTCCCAGCACCCACACTGACCTCTCCCTCCCCGACCACCCTCACTAATATCTCCCCCCAGCACTCCCACTGATCTCTCCCAGCACCTACAATGACCTCTACCTCCCCAAGCACCCTCACTTACCTCTCCCAGCACCCTGGCTGACCTCTCCCTCCCCCAGCACTCCCACTGACTTCTCCCAACACCCACACTGACCTCTCCTTGCACCCACACTGACCTCTCCCTGCACCCACACTGACCTCTCCCTCCCCGACCACCCTCACTAATATCTCCCCCCAGCACTCCCACTGACCTCTCCCAGCACCCACAATGACCTCTTCCTCCCCAAGCACCCTCACTTACCTCTCCCAGCACTCCGACTGACCTCTCCCTCCCCCAGCACTCCCACTGACTTCTCCCAGCACCCACACTGACCTCTCCCTGCTCCCAGACTGACCTCTCCCTCCCCTCAGCACCATCACTAACCTATCCTTCACCCAGTGCCCTTATTGACCTCTCCCTTCCCCAGCACCCACACTGACCTCTCTCTTCCTCAGAACCCTCACTAACCTATCTCACCTCCTGCACCATCACTGACCTCTACCTCCCCCAGCACCCTCACTGACCTCTCCCTCCCCCAGAACCCTGAGGCTGGTTTCACACTTCAAACTGGCATTAGCATTGCAGTATGGCTCGCCCGCCACACTGCATCGCGCCACCAAAAACAGGCCTTCAGGGAACACCACGTTAGTATACAGTTTCCCTATCTTGCATCAGTCCAAACAGGAAGTGATGCATGCTTGCGGTC
This sequence comes from Hyperolius riggenbachi, assembly GCF_040937935.1. Lineage (NCBI taxonomy): Eukaryota > Metazoa > Chordata > Amphibia > Anura > Hyperoliidae > Hyperolius > Hyperolius riggenbachi. Next base: position 348,723,632 of record NC_090648.1, read on the forward strand.
ACTTCCTGTTTTGGGTATGTGGAAGTGCACAGAAACATATTGTAAAAATACGCTGCCACAAATGAGCATGCAATGTCGCAGCGCCAACGTGTTTGGAAAAAAAACCTGCTGATGCAGATTGCCGCAAGTCGCTGCAGGAGACGCACGGTAATGTAGGTATGTGCTAGTGTTAAATCGGGCACTTCCAGCACTGCGTACCACAATATGGGAAGTATGAACTCCCCCATAGACCTTCATTAGACTGTGGTAGCCTAGTGTGAAAGGGCCCTCACTGTTCACTCCCAGCACTCACACTGATATTTCTCTCTCTCCCAGCATCCACACTGACCTCTCCCTCTTCTAGCACCCTAACTGACCTCTCCCTCCCGCAGAAGCCTCACTGTCCTCTCCCAGCACCCTCACCAACCTCTCTCTTTCCCAGCATCCACAATGACCTGTCCCTCTTCTAGAAACCTCACTGATCTCTCCCTTCCCAGCACCCTCACTGACTTCTCCTTCTCCCAGCACCTTCACTGTCCTCTCCCATCAGCCACACTGACCTCTCTCTCTCCCAGCATCCACACTGGCCTTTCCTTCTACCAGCACCCTCACTGACCTCTCCCACTCCAGCACCCTCACTGACCTCTCCTTTTCCCAACACCAACACTGTCCTCTCTTAGGACCCACACTCAACTCTGCCTCTCCCAACACCCACCCTGACCTCTCCAAGCTCCCCCACTGACCTCTCCCTTCCTCAGCACCCTCACTGTTGTTTCCTAGTACCCACACTGACATCTCTCTTTCCCAGCATACACACTGACCTCTCCCTCTTTCAGCACCTACACTGACCTCTCCCAGCTCCAACGCCAATTTCTCCCAGCACCATCACTGGCCTCTCCATCCCCTGGCACCCTCACTGACCTCTCCCTGACCAGTATATTTGGGGCAATGCAGCAGGAAGTGTGAATCACTCTTGAGAACCCTTTGCTCAGTGTGGTCTATTCTCTCTTTTGAGTTCACTTTATAACACAAACACTGAGACCATGGGGTCTTTGCTTTTGTTCGAGAAAAATAACGGTTGGGATGGGGGGGGCTTGGGGGGGAGGCATCTTCGCAATGCTTGCTTCTGGCAGCAAGCAATCTAGAACCTGTCCTGGCAAAAGGCCAAAAGGCCTGGGGCACTGATGTTCTGCCCCTGGTAAACTGCCTTTCTTATTTAGAGTGGTTCATTTATAAGTCTTCTGGGAAATATCCCTCTTTCTTTATGCCCTAGTTGCAATTAGCTTCATGTCTGTACCTCATGTTTATTGGAAGGAAAGTATTAAACTATAACTTTCACCCCAACAGACTATAAATGTATATTTTCGAATGGTGCTTGCGGCCTGCATTTTGCTATAGCATTCCATTAGCTCTACAGTCTCTTCTTTAAATTAAACCTCTTGAGTTTCTTTTCCAAATTTGCAAGTAATTTCACCCTGAGATTCTGAGGCACATACATTATATAATTACAGTAATTATGTTTCTTAACCAGCCAGTGGTATACCACTAGGTATAGCTTAATATTGCTCCAAACAAGTATCACTGTCACCTCAGCGGTTAGTAGTAAACCTATTAGCGGAAAGCGGGGGGTGGCACCTACGCATGCTAGAGCTAGATCCGGCACTATGAATAAACAGGGAGCCCAGGATTTCTTTCATGTGTACAAATAAATAACATGATGCGCTTGCACAGCACATTGTAATTTATATGAGAAATGACAAACGCAATGAACCCATGGTGCATATACACACAAAGAACAAAGTGCAGGCAAGTATAAAGCATAAGGTCTGTCAATAAAAATTGATTTCTGTCTCAGTCCTTTTTGACAAGTCACTTCATCTGCACATGCCGTGGGTAGCAAAAAAGGAGAATGAATGATAAGCCCTGCAGGGCAGGAATTCTCGTTTTATCAGTTTATGGAAATGCATCTGTAGAACACAGCTACAGTGGTCAGTCTTTTCTAGAAAGCTAAAGTTAAAGTACAAGTTTACACTGCATCTACATTTCAAAAACAGCTTTGAGTCTTTTAAAAATACACCTTGCTCCCCCCAAAAATGTTTTCAAAGACAACAGAGTGAATGAACAAAGGTCCTGACAAATATTAGACAAGGTGCCTCACAATATGTATTTATAATGTAGCTAGCCACTATTATGTGATGGACCTTCATACAGACAATGTAGTGATTTAATGAAGGACTTAAAGTAAACCTGTGATGGGTGAAGTGAAAGATTTTATACTTGCCCAGGGTTTCCTCCGCCCCCATGAGCAGCGATGCGTCCCTTGCAGTCCTCCTGAGTGCCTCCGCTCGCATGGCATCAGCCCAGGTAACTGGCTCAGCTGTGCCAGTTGGGCTCTTCTGCGCATGCACGGAGGGGGCCATGCATGCGCAGAAGAGGCGACTGGCATGACTGAGCCAGATTACTGGGACTGAGAGCAGGAGACCGGAGGCACTTGGGAGGACCGTGAGGGCCTCAGCAGTGCTTATGGGGCTGGAGGAAGCCCCAAGTAAGTATAAAATTTTTCACTTTGCCCATCACAGGTACACTTTAAAGTTGAAACCAGGGCCCAGTCCACCCAGGTGTACTTTCCAAATACTAGATGTGAACACGTACAAATGGCTTGACGAATGACTGATAACAGGCGGTTTGCCCAATCCAACTGTTGGATCTATGATGGTCTGATATTGTGCAGTTGGTGCATGTGTACAAGTCGTTTGAATGACTTGTACTTGTTTTGAATGTGTAGTCCATCATTCCACTTGCGTGCGTAGTATGTAAATGAGTTGGTCATTTAGCCGTCTAGACGTGTGGACATACAAGTTGTGCAGTTTGTTGTGTTGGTCATGTGGTTGTGTGGATGTTGTGTGCATGTTCCATGAATAGAGCTCTTACTGGCTATCATAACCATGAGATAAACTGAGCATATGAGAAAGCAGTTTGATACATCCTTGTCTCTGGGCTTCCCTTTCTGCTTGTTAAAGAGAATCTGTACTTGTTAAAGAGAATGTGTGGCCCTTCTGTGCTGTTTCTGCCACTCCCTGCTGCAATCCTGGCTTATAATTAACAGTTTTAGGCAGTGTTTACAAACAAATGACATGGCTTCTAACGAGAGTATGATACGCTGAGAACAGCTTACTGTGTGACTCATGCAGAGCTTGGAGAGTGTGTGTAAAGCTTCTGGCAATGACAAGCAGTGCTGCACATTCCACACATTCCAGCCTCAGCCCAACAGAGCTGACAGAGGAAAGAAGATAAGATTTATTACAGAGACAGTGCAACTAGAAAATGCTGCAGTAAGACAGACCACATTAGAACAGACATAGGAACTTATAGGATAGAAGAAATAAGGCTCAACATTTTGTTACAGAGTCTCTTTAAGGTTGTTTGGAAAGGAAAGTGAAATAGTAATAATTTAAACAACATTCGTACAAAAAAAAAAAACGCGTTTTAGTAATAGATAAGTTAGAAAATAAAAAAAGGTAAAGAGTAAGAGTAAAAGAAAAAAAAATACGCCTAACATATTTATCTGTTTCTTAAGGGATACAAATAATATTGTTCCAGTCACAATAAGAGATAACAGGGTTGGTTACAGATTCAGCAGAGTGTATTTTGCATCTTCCTGGAACTGTAAATTGAGAGCAGGTCTTTAGGTCCGATCCTTCATTTATAGAGGTGCAGAAGAGCCGAGACCTTTCCACATCCTCAACTCTCTGGTCATTTTTCAATTTTGGTTTGAAGAATTGCATAAAAAATATAAATTCAGTTTCTCTTTCTATGTTACAAACTGATAAAGCATGTATACGGCGTGCAGGCCAAAAATACTAACCAAATCTTATTCATCTACTGCTCCCACGTATGAGGAGAAGTCAGGATAGTGCTTCAGTCATCTCCTGAGAGAATGATGGAGCCTGAACTCAAAATACATTTTACATTTTAGAATGTAAAGATTATTTATTATTATAATTATTATTATTACTTAGTATTTATATAGTGCCAACATCTTCCGCATCTTTATACAGAGTATATTGTTTCATCACTTTATCCCTTGGGGGATCACAATCAAATCCCTACCATAGTCATATGTATGTACAGTAGTGTGTAATGTATGAATCGTAGTCTAGGGCCAATTTGGGGGGAAGCCAATTAACTTATCTGTATATTTTTGGGATGTGGGAGGAAACTGGGGTGTCCGGCAGAAACCCACACACACACAGGCACAATAACATACAAACTCCATGCAGAATGTGCCCTGGCTGGGATTCGAACCAGGGACCCAGCGCTGTAAGGCAAGAGAGAAACCACTACACCACCATGCTAAATTATGATTTACAATTCAATTGTCAATTATTGGGTAATCTGAAATATAGGTATAGGTAATGTCACCCATACTCCTTACATGTCTCAGACTGCTCACATGAAGAGATTGTAAATTCAGAATACTTGTTCTACTTACATATGTATTGTACTGTCCATGCTTTGATTTTAGTGAATTTTATATAGTAAATGAAAACTGTTCCAAGCATTTTCCATCTTTATTGCCTCTGAGTAAAGCATATCCTGATGTAATTTCCTCCCGTACTCTTTTTGTCCCCTGCCTGAAATGGTGAATGCTAGCCCGCCACCCCACTAAGCTCTGTACTAGGAAGTGCACTGTCGTATCTAGCTTGCTTTGTAAACCTATGTGAGCACAGCATAGATTGTATTTCAGCATCTTCTGCAGAGGGGTGAAGTGTGTTTCCTTTCTAAGGCTCGTGTCGCATTGAACTGCTCTCAGCCAATCAGCGAGGAGCAGGAATATGGAAAGGGAGATAACAAGCTTGCCTCTCCTCGGCAATGTACCAGAATAGGGTACATTGGCTGACTGAGATTAAGATTCATTACAGCAGACACATTTAAAATTATATTGGAATGCTTGCAATACAAGATCAGTATGTAGACTACATAATAAACACAGAGCAGCGGGTAAATGGAATTTAATTTTATGGCTGACAATCCTGCATTAAGCTGTGACCATGTACAGGCACTGGGATATCAGTTGTGCTATTGCTAATATTGTACCTGTGTGTTTCATACAATTACTGGGAAGTTTTGGTAAACCAATTGGTAACTATCAAGAAAGCAAAACAAATCTAAACACAAGAATCTGCCAGTCGTTTCAGCTCAAATTACTGGGATGGTTCTAGGACCCAGTAAAAATGGCCATGGTGCATTTCAAAAGGATGTATTGCTTTCTCCTTGCAGCAATGTAAAGCTTAGATTATAACAAATATAATTACTATTGATCTTAAATCATATAACAAGCACTAAACATGACTAAAGGGGATATATATTATAAGGTCACACCATGTTTTATGTACATTCTTCCTTCACAAAATATTTTGTATACTACTCATTTATAGAGTCAGGTTCTAGTTTGACATGTATACTGTACTAGATGTGGTTTATTGTTAACATGCCTCAGGCATCTACTCTGCTAAATGGTTTAAGCTACCAACAGATGTATAATGGCTGTCTCCTTGTCATCTATATCTCGTCTGATAGGTATCTGTAGGGGCACCCAGATCTCCTGTCATTCCCATCCTCTTCATGGGAAATTCAGATGATTATGTGCTAATGTATTTCCTTGTAATATGGCCATGGTATGGAATCTGCTGGTGGTATCCTGCTCCCTTCTCCACAGGAAAATATATGTATGTATGTTTTATCTAACAAAGCATGTTACAACATGCCTGCAGGTTAGTGCTTACTGTAAAGTTCCCCTCATATTCTAATTGGTCAGTTTTAGTTGTGAGGGTAAAGGTTGGCGCACACCATAGAATGTTTTATATTTCTTTTCAATCTGAGAATTCTAATCAATTTCCCGATTGATTGTAATATTTGAGAAATCTGACCAATGTGACACACGTGTTCACTTTTTTTTCACAATTATGAAAAAAATGTTTGAAAACTCTGAAAACATTGCAGAGGTGTATATGTTACGGCCAGAACCCGAAGTTTGGCCACTTCTAGTTCTGGCCGGCCACTTCGGGTTCTGGCCGGCCAATTCGCGAAGTGCCCGCTGCGCTGCGGCCAATGTTAGAAACGGATCGTTTACTCTGATATGAATGTATCTTCTGGCCGCAGCGCAGCGGCCAAACGTATTAATTTGTTGCAATTTTTAAGCCGGCGGCAATGTAACGATTCAAGCCGCCGGCTTTTTCATCTGCCTCATCTCTCTCCCTCTCTCTTCTTATGGGCAGCCGGGCGGGGACACGCGTGTCCCTCCGGAGTCGTTCGTCGCGGCAGGGAAGCCTGCCGTTCTTGCAGAGCGGGTGCTGGCAGAAGCAATGTCTGCAGCCTCCCCGCTCTGCTGCCCCTGCTGCGACGAACGACTCCCGGGGGGACTCGCGTGTCCCCCCCCCCCCCCCCCCGCCGGCTGGCCATAAGAAGAGAGAGGGAGAGAGATGAGGCAGATGAAAAAGCCGGCGGCTTGAATCGTTACATTGCCGCCGGCTTAAAAATTGCAACAAATTAATACGTTTGGCCGCTGCGCTGCGGCCAGAAGATACATTCATATCAGAGTAAACGATCCGTTTCTAACATTGGCCGCAGCGCAGCGGGCACTTCGCGAATTGGCCGGCCAGAACCCGAAGTGGCCAGCCAGAACTAGAAGTGGCCAAACTTCGGGTTCTGGCCGTAACATATACATTAAGAAATTGACACTCTACCCTAAACCATTCAGTTAAAAAAAAAAAAAAATCCACCACTCTCAGTCAACTGAAAGGGAACCTAAGCCAAAGTTTTTCATTTACCTGGGGCTTCTGCCCGCCCCTTTCAGCCTTCCTGTCCCACACCGATCCTTCACGATCCTCCATTCTCCCCCCTGCCAGCTACTTTTGGTTCGGTCATACCGTCGACTTGCAAGTCATCACTGAACTGAAAATCTAAAGTTTTTTTTTTATTCGAGCGTGAAAACTGTTTGAAGTACATTGATCAGATTTTTTTAATGTTAAAATTAATCAGAAAAATTGATAGTGGTTATAGTTAAAAAATTGGATTGTGTGTGGCTACATTTATATAAAAAAAAAGGAAATTAGATCAGATTTCTTGCTTGAATAAAACCTTTTTTGATTTTTCTGTACAACCAATCTTTTTTTATCAGATTCGTGTAAAATTGGATCTTTTTATTGTATGGTGTGTGGCCACCTATAGTATTCATACTGTATCATTCCTCTGAGAAAAATGTGAGGACATGGGCCCATATGGAATTCACTTTTTTACCAGAGTTTTCTCCTGCGAGAAACATTTTCTTCTTTGATTTAAAATAACATTTTAGCACTTTGCAATGGAAAAAGTATCAAAAAGTAGTTGAAAAGTACTATCAAAATTATTTTGTGAATTTTTTGCTTGCTGATAGTTTAAACGTCATTTTATTGACAAGTCTCAAAATATCACCTGTCCTAGGAGAAAACCCACACTTACCTAGGGCTTCTGCCAGCCCCCTGCATCCGACCTGTGCCCGCAACATGACATACCCATCTTCTGTTCTCCCGCCGCTGCCACTTTCACTTGTTTCAGGTAGTGTGCACTGCGCTTGCCCTGGCCGCGCGCATCCTCCTTCATGCTCCTGTCGCCGAGAGCATACTGCGCATGCGCAGTAGAGATTTTCTCATACTGCGCCTGCGCAGGACGATCTTGGCCACGGGAACACATACGAGAATACGTGCGGCCAGGGTGCAGTGGACATTGATTTAGAAGTCGTCTTCCACTACGAGAAGAGAAGTGAGCTGTGGCGGGGGAAAGGAGGATCGGTATTTTATGGCGTTGGTACAGGTCAGCTGCAGGGAGCTGGCAGAAGCCCCAGGTAAGTGAAACTCTTATTTTTGGGGGACATTTAAGTTCCGTTTTATGTGGTTTGCTTTTTAGATTTTCAAATGTCAGCTGAGAGATGAGTCGTTCATCGTTCGTAGTGATTTTTACTGCCTATGTGTATGAGGCTTTACACAACTATGGACTCTGTAAAGTGCTGTAAAATATGTTAGTGCCATATAAATGCACAATAATAAAGATAACACATTGTTTTATTTTGTGGGTCTTAATCTAAGTACTATATCATATGTGGTGAATTAATCTAATTGTGTTTTATGCATTTTGAAAAACAACCTTATTTTATATATGGAGTTTGTAAACAACTTTAAACTGAAACGGGTTTCCGTGAAAGGCTAACAACACTCATTTGCCAAACCCATGATTTCTATGTGGCAAATTGCTAACTGTCACAAGGCCAATTTACTTTGTTTTTATTGACCCACAGATGACTGATTGGCACCCCGACTCTTTCGTGCGAGCATTTAAAGGATACCCACTGATAAATTGACCAGAGCTGACTCATTTAGCCGGAAAAGGTCACATTTAACACGTCAGGGCTCTGCTTTGCCACTGGAACAGAGCCCAGTAGGAATTCCATTCAGCACCCTAAATTTAAAACCACCTACCAAGATTAATTCTCTCTCCCCCCTCACAATACGCACATACACTGAGCCACAACTGCCAACTAATGGCCAGGGAAACTCATTTGAAGGCTGGAGACTGCAGGTTTTCATTTTGTGAAAAGAGGAATGCAGCAGCCCAAATTGCTGTTAAATGGAACTCCCCGCAGTGTCCTGAAACTAGCGACTCTTTTGTCGCCATTCTTCCTGCACAGGTGCACAGATCATGGCTGTAAATTGGTGCCAAGTAGGTTTCCTCTCTGAGACGTTGGACAGATTTCATGCTGAAGTGCTCTTTTTTTAATTGCTCTCCTACTGCAGTCACTTGTGCCATTTCAGACACAGAAGTAATCATCTCCTACATCGGATACACTCGAAATTCACTCATGGCTCTCCTCTGCTCCTTTCTCTCCCCACCTTGCTCTTTCCTTTGTCAGATGACCACCTGTAGCTTTTAATTAATCTCGTCAGCAGCTGCTGCCTGTCTGATGTGATGTGTAGGTGTAGGGAGCCAGGGAGGGAAGGATGAACAGGGACCCGGCTATTCCATATGGTACTGTGTATGGCTGCATTGTGTGCCGGAGCTTGTGATATTCCACAAGGCACTGAAGACGAAGTGGAGAATACAGAGAAACCAGGTTGAGCAGGAAAAATATCTGCTTGAAGTGTCCACCCACAGGCACCAGGGCCAACTCATAATACAGGAAGCCCCCCACTGCACTTGCTAACAGCTGCAGCTCATTTGCACCTGAAAGAAGAATAACTTGGAATGATTTTGTTTCTTTCTTCATTGTTTGAAGTTTGTTTCCTCCAAGAGAACAGTATGCCATTATCATACAGACTTGGAGAGATTTCTCTTTTCGGCAGAATAATCCTTTCCACTCTAACAACCAATGGAAAAGACGCACTGAGGAATATGCAGGCTGGGCTGGAGAATAATGTCATATTTAATGAATAATTAATTTTTTTCCTGTTGCCTTTTTGCCACTACATACAGTGATGGCCTTTGCTGTAGCACACTGCGATGACTGATTGAAATGTCAGAATTCTATACAAGCCGAATGCTGCAGCTGCTGAACGCCAAAAAGAAACGGCACCACGCAGGTACACAAATGTGTATGTATAATGATCACAGGCCCGGTCAAGGAAATTGGATGCCCTAATTGGACTATGTTTCTTGTGTAACGCTGCCTTAGCGATGCTGCTATGCCAGTGTAAGATTCAATTCGTTTGGTACCAGCAACCCAGGAGGTCCCCTTAGTTAATGGGAAGACGGGTATTATGTCTTACGCCAAAATTTCAAGCCAGCAATTCATTTGATCTAACGTGTGCAACAATCATTTTGACATTTAACTAAAGCTTAGCCAAGACAAAAAGAAAAGAATAAAAGTATGGGAAATGGAAGCTGATGCTGAAGAGATGAACGCTGTTCCCATAACGTTAATCTGAAGTCAAAATATAAAATCATTATGTATTGTCATTTCATATTGGTGCACTTCTAAAATATGCTAGTTAAAAAAGAGAACAACAACAACAAACCCTTTTGATCAATCCCCCTTCCTGTTGGCTTGGCCTGCACAGACAGGAAGTATGTCCTTATTGCATTCCGAGGTATGCTTGCCCTCCCTTTCCTGTTCAGCATAGGGAAATAGCACCTATGGCAAACACTGAAATTGGACCCCTCCTCCCAAGCCATTTCTTCATAATAAAAGCAGCCAAGCGCCTCAAGAGAAACACATTAGTCAGATGGGGCAAGATAATTAAGTAGCCAAGTGCCCCCTATATACATTAAGTAGCCATGTTTCCCAGAATAAATGAAGTAAGTAGACATGTGCCTCTAGATATCAGTATAAGCTGGTCAGAAGTGCACCCCACATTTGAAAAGCGAAAAACTTTACCCTGCAAAGGTATAGGTATTCAAACGTGTTCCCCAAGTACAGGTGGTCAAAAATGTCCCCACTAATATTGGTAACCTCCTCTGTGTTGCTATGCAATTCACAAAGATTTATACATTCGGTAAATCGGGCACAAGTGTTTGATATTTTTCTCCAGCTTTTACCAGCTGACAACTCACTCTCTCCATGCTCTCTCTGTGGGTAACTTTGACAGACAGCCAGTAGCGAGAGCCAGGTAGCCAATGGGGAAAGCCACACAGCCCTGCTTCTCATCCTGATTTGGTCAGGACATGGTGGAAGGCGATTGTTCACCACAGCAGTGCAGGGGATTGTGGCATTTTATGTGGCTTTTCTGCATCCCTTTAGATGTGAAAATCTGTTTTCTGTTATACAAAATGGTGGCTGCAGCACATCTAGGGATGTCAGGGATTCACTGGGTGGAAAACCCTGACTCATACACTCAGTTCCCTACCTTAGTGCTGACCTGCTCCACAGCTGGTAAGTGAGACTTACTGAGCAGGGCTTAGTGAATTGAGGAATGTTTGTTCTGTAAATTGCAGAACTTCTCCCTCATGCAGAAAATGTTAAGTGAATTTGGAAAAAAAAAGTGTAAAATACCAAATGCAGTATTTTACCGACCAAAATGATTTTAATGGACTGCCTTCAGTGAATTGAGGCCAGTGTCTATTATTTCCTGTCCAGAGAGGAAGGGCAGAAAGCTCTACAAGAGATTTATACTAAGGAAAGTATCAAACTTGAACTGAATGTTTTTGCTTTTTGCTTTAATACCTCACTTTAAGAAGGCGGTAATGTGGGGAGTATGGTTTTGAAATGAAATCCCTGGCTCTGCAAACTATTCCTATACACACTAGAGTTGGGCCGAACGGTTCGCCGGCGAACCTGGTTCGCGCGAACCTAGGTGGTTCGCGTGCGGGTACCGCACGCGAACTTTATTGCGGAAAAGTTCGCCCCATTGCGGTTCGCCCCATAATGCACTGAGGGTCAACTTTGACCCTCTACATCACAGTCAGCAGGCCCAGTGTAGCCAATTAGGCTACACTAGCCCCTGGAGCCCCACCCCCCCTTATATAGGCAGGCAGCGGCGGCCGTGGCCACTCGTGTGCCTGCATTAGTTAGAGTAGGGCGAGCTACTGCAGTCTCTCATAGGGAAAGATTAGTTAGCCTTAGCTTGTCCCTGGCTGCATACCTGTTCATTGATCCTGCCACTGCATACCTGTTCATTGATCCTGCCACTGCATACCTGTTCATTGATCCTGCCACTGCATACCTGTTCATTGATCCTGCCACTGCATACCTGTTCAGTGATCCTGCCACTGCATACCTGTTCATTGATCCTGCCACTGCATACCTGTTCATTGATCCTGCCACTGCATACCTGTTCATTGATCCTGCCACTGCATACCTGTTCATTGATCCTGCCACTGCATACCTGTTCATTGATCCTGCCACTGCATACCTGTTCATTGATCCTGCCACTGCATACCTGTTCAGTGATCCTGCCACTGCATACCTGTTCATTGATCCTGCCACTGCATACCTGTTCTGTGAACCCACCACTGCATACCTGTTCTGTTCAGTGGACCCGCCACTGTATACCTGTTTAGTGAACCCGCCACTGCATACCTGTTCTGTTCAGTGGACCCGCCACTGTATACCTGTTCAGTGGACCCGCCACTGCATACCTGTTCTGTTCAGTGAACCCGCCACTGCATACCTGTTCTGTTCAGTGGAGTTTGGTGTGTCAGTGTGAAGCAGTACCTTAATTACACTCCCTGATTGATGTATACACATGCAAGATGTTTTAAAGCACTTTAGGCCTGTCATTTAGCATTCAATGTGATTTCTGCCCTTAAAACGCTGCTTTGCGTCAAATCCAGATTTTTCCCGGTGACTTTTGGCGTGTATCCCACTCCGCCATGCCCCCCTCCAGGTGTTAGACCCCTTGAAACATCTTTTCCATCACTTTTGTGGCCAGCATAATTTTTTTTTTTTTCAAAGTTCGCATCCCCATTGAAGTCTATTGCGGTTCGCGAACTTTAACGCGAACCGAACCTTCCGCGAAAGTTCGCGAACCCGGTTCGCGAACCTAAAATCGGAGGTTCGGCCCAACTCTAATACACACGAGAGTCACTTTCCCATGCTTTTCAGATTTTTTTCCCCACAAAACATCACAGTTTAGCTATTTTTTCTCCCGAAGGAAAATGCAGTTTCACTGTGAATTTGTTGGCTCATCATTATTGTACTGATCATTCACTAACTGCTACAGAATTTTAAAAATCAGTTGGCCGCTTAGGGCAGAATAGTGAAATTAAACAATCTAGTAGATTGATGACTGTAGCAAGGAGGATGTGCAGCACACTATATCCCATACAAAATATTGCTTATTACGCCCAAGGCATTGCATCAGTGGAACAGGTAACATGATTCAGACCATAAAGGGCCTTACATAGTTACATAGTTATTTTGGTTGAAAAAGACATACGTCCATCGAGTTCAACCAGTACAAAGTACAACACCAGCCTGCTCCCTCACATACCCCTGTTGATCCAGAGGAAGGTGAAAAAACCCTTACAAGGCATGGTCCAATTAGCACCAAAAGGGATAAAAATTCCTTCCCGACTCCAGATGGCAATCAGATAAAATCCTTGGATCAACATCATTAGGCATTACCTAGTAATTGTAGCCATGGATGTCTTTCAATGCAAGGAACGCATCTAAGCCCCTTTTAAATGCAGGTATAGAGTTTGCCATAACGACTTCCTGTGGCAATGCATTCCACATCTTAATCACTCTTACTGTAAAGAACCCTTTCCTAAATAAATGGCTAAAACTTTTTTCCTCCATGCGCAGATCATGTCCTCTAGTCCTTTGAGAAGGCCTAGGGACAAAAAGCTCATCCGCCAAGCTATTATATTGCCCTCTGATGTATTTATACATGTTTATTACCGTAGATCTCCTCTAAGGCGTCTTTTCTCTAGACTAAATAAACCTTTCTTGGTAAGTGAGACCTTCCATCCCACGTATCAATTTTGTTGCTCGTCTCTGCACCTGCTCTAAAACTGCAATATCTTTTTTTGTAATGTGGTGCCCAGAACTGAATTCCATATTCCAGATGTGATCTTAATAGAGAGTTAAACAGGGGCAATATTATGCTAGCATCTCGAGTTTTTATTTCCCTTTTAATGTATCCCAAAATTGTGTTAGCTTTAGCTGCAGCGGCTTGGCATTGAGTACGATTATTTAACTTGTTGTCGATGAGTACTCCTAAGTCCTTCTCCAAGTTTGATGTCCCCAACTGTATCCCATTTATTTTGTATGGTGCTAGACCATTGGTACGACCAAAATGCATTTACATTTTTCAACATTGAATTTCATCTGCCATGTATGTGCCCATATAGCCATCCTATCCAGATCCTGTTGCAATATGAAACTATCTTCCTGAGAGTTGATGATTCTGCACAATTTTGTATCATCTGCAAAAATAGCAACATTGCTCGTCACTACTGCATATACTAGGTCATTAATAAATAAATCCTTAGTCACACATTATATACATGGTGCCTGGTATGACAAAGAACCTTGTGGTGTTGTCTGAAATATGCCATTAGCCATTCTGTCATTTCTGAGCTACCTTAGCTTTACATTTCTGCACTCCGCTTTTCCTATACAGACACAGGAAGATTATTCAACCATGCTTCCTGCGAGCCAAGATAACATTACTCCATTTTTGGTACAAAAATTCTCAAGGTTTCATTATTACTGATTTATAGAATGCTGACATATTTACGGAACATGGAGTTATGTTACTAACTGTCCCTCAGAGGAACTCACAATTAGTGATGATTGTAATCTGCTAATCACGATAATGCAAAATAACACAATTTTGGACATTCAACTGATGTTGCGTTATCCGTAATTTCACATAGTTATGTGAAATGTTGCATAATTGTGACAATTTTAGCTGTTAATAGCAAAGCCCCCATGCAGCCCTCCATGTTAACAAAACCTCTACGTATGTTAACCACTTCAGGACCAAAGGCTTACACCCCCCTAGTGATCAGGCTATTTTTTACAATTCAGGTCACTGCAGCATTAAAGAGAACCCGAGGTGGGATTTAATGATGTTAGTGGGGCACAGAGGCTGGTTGTGCACACTATCACCAGCCTCTGTTGCCCTATAGTGTGCCCCCAGGACCCCCCTGCGCTCTGCTATCCCCAGCTCCGTGCTAGCAACACACAGCGTGTTGCCAACAGGCTGTTAACCTGTGACTGTCTGTCACCGCCGCTTCCCCGCCTCCTCTGTATCGGCGCTACCCGCCCGCGCCCCTTCCCTCCAATCATCGGGAGGGAAGGGACGTGGGCGGGTAGCGCCGATACAGAGGAGGCGGGGGAGCAGTGCTGACAGACAGTCACAGGTAAACAGCCTGTTGGCGACATGCTGTGTGTTGCTAGCACCGCGCTGGGGATAGCAGAGCACAGGGGGGTCCTGGGGGCACAGCATAGGGCAACAGAGGCTGGTGATAGTGTGCACAACCAGCCTCTGTGCCCCACTAACAGCATTAAATCCCACCTCAGGTTCTCTTTAAGGGCTCGCTGCAGGGCCATACAGTTGTGGCTGGACAGTGTACTGTTTAAGGGCTCTGCCTCTGACACAGGAGACCAGGGTTGGAATCTCGGCTCCTCCTGTTCAGTAAGCCATCAGGCTCCCTAACACTGCTACTGCCTATACACGCGTCTTAGTGGCTGCAGCTCTGGAGCTTTGAGTCTGCCAGGAGAAAAGCGCAATATAAATGTTCTGTGTTTGTTTGTTCAACTCAGCATACAAGTGATTCTCCCCCTTTTTCTGACCACCAACAGAGCTTTCAGTTGGTGGGCTCTGATGGCTGCTGGGATGTTTATTTTTATTTTTTTCAATAAATGTGTCTATTTTTTTATTATTATTTTTTACCCCCTCCCTTCCCCCACCAGCCAATAACAGCGATCGGCTGTCATAAGCATCAGCCTATGAGAGCCGATCACCCTTGTGCCTCCCAAGGGGACAGTTGAGTGACACGGCTGTCGCCAGTACAGTGCTGCTGTAGATCGCAGCGCTGTACAATGTAAATAGACGGATGTTTCACCATCTAAGTCTCCTAGTGGCGATCGCGGAGCTCCGTCATTCAAGCAGAAGTGCTTACACAGTGGCAATCTCCACCCCAGGACTTAACGCCAATTGGCGTTACACGGTCCTGGGGGAGCCACCGCGTTCTCGCCCATCGACATGACTTGGTTCTTAAGAAGTTAAGGGAAAGAGTGAGAACAAGTAAAGAAAAAATAATTTTTCAAAAAGACCTTGTAGTTTTTTAAATACTTGATTTTGAAAATGCAAAGGAAAAATAAGTTCTTGCTATTAGCGCTAGTCGACTCGGCAAAAGATTGCACATAAATTATGCAAAATTATGGTTCTTGATTGCGTTTATGTACGAAATAACAATTTTACAGAAATTTCGCATTATGATTCTACATCGTAATTGTGAATTACGATTATGCAAAATTTGCATTCAACACTACTTGCAATTGACTTTATACAATGGTCAAAGTCTATTGTCCCTAACATAGTCTATGGCCAATTTTAGAGGGAAAACTATTACATTACCACTATGCTTTTGGCATATGGGAGGAAACTAGAGTGCATGGAGGAAACTCACACAAAAAAGAGGCAAATATGCAAGCTCCATGCAGAAAGTGTCCTGGACCAGATTTGAACCTGGGTCATTAACGCTGCAAGGCAAGAGCTCTATCTACAATGTCAGCCTTTTCATTCTATAGCATACAGTATGTGTTTTCTTCTAGATTAAACTGTTGGGTTCTCATTACGTAACATCCCCTTAAACTAACATGTCTAATACAGAGGTCTGCATAATTGTATTTAATGAACGAGATCATTTTAATATTACTACCAAGGTAGGGCAGTACTCAAGAATTCCCATTTCCCCATAATCATTGGGTTGTGCATTTTATGCTGTGCGTTTGACAAATTCTCTTTAATGGAATGTTAATGTCACACAATCAATATTACAAAACAAAATGTCAATCAAGGTTTTTCTGCTTGTTGTATTGATTTGAAATTGAATTTTCTTCTATTCTTGCAAACTTCCTGTCTGCTAGTTATGTCTTTACATGCCCACTCTTCAGGGGAGAACCCGGACAAAAAACAGTTCACAGTATAATAAAATATAAGTGGCAGCTCCATATCACCACAACCAACAGAAACATGGTTTAACCACTTGAGGACCACAGTCTTTTCGCCCCTTAAAGAGACTCCGTAACAAAAATTACATCCTGTTTTTTATCATCCTACAAGTTCCAAAAGCTATTCTAATGTGTTCTGGCTAACTGCAGCACTTTATACTATCACAGTCTCTGTAATAAATCAACTTGTCTCTCTCTTGTCAGACTTGTCAGCCTGTGTCTGGAAGGCTGCCAAGTTCTTCAGTGTTGTGGTTCTGTGATGCATCTCCCCCCTCCTGGCCCCTCTATGCACACTGCCTGTGTATAATGATCTCTTGAGATACAAAAGGAAGGGTGTATACAGCCTGCTTGTGTATGGATGTATTTTCTATGTGTGGACATACTGTACATCAACCTACTTCCTGTTTTGGTGGCCATTTTGTTTGTTTATAAACAAACTTTTAAAAACGGTTTTTAACCACTTTTAATGCGGCGAGGAGCGGCGAAATTGTGACAGAGGGTAATAGGAGATGTCCCCTAACGCACTGGTATGTTTACTTTTGTGCGATTTTAACAATACAGATTCTCTTTAAAGGGACTCCGAGCAGTGCAGAAACTATGGAAAGATGCACATCATTTTAAAGCTCTCTTTCTCCTCTTTCCAATGATATATAAACCGCCACCCTACGCCTTTTAGTTTTCGCTATTTTCGCGATTGAAATTGCCGCAGCCGCGATTTCGATCGCAAAAATAGAGAAAACTAAAAGGCGTAGGGCAACGATTTAGGTGTCGTCAGAAAGAGAAGAAAGAGAGCTTTAAAATGATATCCATCTTTCCATAGTTATATTGTATTACACAGGGCGACTTTTTGTCAAAGTCAGCAGCTGCATTCAGCAGAATGGAGCTGCTGACACTGGGGAAAGTGTCGTCCTGTGTAATACAATATAACTATGGCTTGATGGATATCATTTTAAAGCTCTCTTTCTCCTCTTTCTGATGACACCTAAATCGTTGCCCTACACCTTTTAGTTTTCTCTATTTTCGCGATCGAAATCGCGGCCGCGGCAATTTCAATCGCGAAAATAGCGAAAACTACATGACGTAGGGTGGTGGTTTATATATCATTGGAAAGAGGAGAAAGAGAGCTTTAAAATGATATGCATCTTTCCATAGTTTTTTCACTGCTCGGAGTCCCTTTAAGGACCAGAGCCTTTTTCTCCATTCAGACCACTGCAGCTTTCACGGTTTATTACTCGGTCATACAACCTACCACCTAAATGAATTTTACCTCCTTTTCTTGTCACTAATACAGCTTTCTTTTGCTGCTATTTGATTGCTGCTGCGAGTTTTAGTTTTTATTATATTCATCAAAAAAGACATGAATTTTGTCAAAAAAATGACTTTTTTAACTTTCTGTGCTGACATTTTTCAAATAAAGTAAAATTTCCTATACATTTGAGCGCAAAAGTTATTCTGCTACATGTCTTTGATAAAAAAAAAACCATTCAGTGTATATTTATTGGATTTGGTAAAAGTTATAGCGTTTACAAACTATGGTGCCAAAAGTGAATTTTCCTATTTTCAAGCATCTCTGACTTTTCTGCGCACCTGTCAGGTTTCATGATGGGCTAAAATTCCAGGATAGTACAAATCCCCCCCAAATGACCCCATTTTGGAAAGAAGACATCCCAAAGTATTCAGTGAGAGGCATGGTGAGTTCATAGAAGATTTTATTTTTTGTCACAAGTTAGCGGAAAATGACACTTTGTGACCAAAAAAAAAAAAAAGTTTCCATTTCTTCTAACTTGCGACAAAAAAAATGAAATCTGCCACGGACTCACTATGCTCCTCTCTGAATACCTTGAAGTGTCTACTTTCCAAAATGGGGTCATTTGTGGGGTGTGTTCACTATCCTGGCATTTTGGGGGTGCCTAATTGTAAGCACCCCTGTAAAGCCTAAAGATGCTCATTGGACTTTGGGCCCCTTAGCGCAGTTAGGCTGCAAAAAAGTGCCACACATGTGGTATTGCCGTACTCAGGAGAAGTAGTATAATGTGTTTTGGGGTGTATTTTTACACATACCCATGCTGGGTGGGAGAAATATCTCTGTAAATGACAATCTTTTGATTTTTTTTTACACACAATTGTCTATTTATAGAGATATTTCTCCCACTCAGCATGGGTATGTGGAAAAATACACCCCAAAACACATTATACTACTTGTCCTGAGTATGGCGATACCACATGTGTGGCACTTTTTTGCACCCTAACTGCGCTAAGGGGCCCAAAGTTCAATGAGTACCTTTAGGATTTCACAGGTCATTTTGAGAAATTTTGTTTCAAGACTACTCCTCACGGTTTAGGGCCCCTAAAATGCCAGGACAGTATAGGAACCCCACAAATTACCCCATTTTAGAAAGAAGACACCCCGAGGTATTCCGTTAGGAGGATGGTGGGTTCATAGAAGATTTTTTTTTTTTGTCACAAGTTAGCGGAAATTGATTTTAATTGTTTTTTTTCACAAAGTGTCATTTTCCGCTAACTTGTGACAAAAAATAAAATCTTCTATGAACTCACCATACTCCTAACGGAATACCTTGGGGTGTCTTCTTTCTAAAATGGGGTCATTTGTGGGGTTCCTATACTGCCCTGGCATTTTAGGGGCCCTAAACCTTGAGGAGTAGTCTTGAAACCAAATGTCGCAAAATGACCTGTGAAATCCTAAAGGTACTCATTGGACTTTGGGCCCCTTAGCGCACTTAGGGTGCAAAAAAGTGCCCCATGTGGTACCGCCGTACTCAGGAGAAGTAGTATAATGTGTTTTGGGGTGTATTTTTACACATACCCATGCTGGGTGGGGGAAATATCTCTGTAAATGACAATTGTTTGATTTTGTTTACACACAATTGTCCATTTACAGAGAGATTTCTCCCACCCAGCATGGGTATGTGTAAAAATACACCCCAAAACACAATATACTACTTCTTCTGAGTACGTCGATACCACATGTGTGACACTTTTTTGCAACCTAGGTGCGCTAAGGGGCCTAACGTCCTATTCACAGGTCATTTTGATGCATTTGGATTCTAGACTACTGCTCACGGTTTAGGGCCCCTAAAATGCCAGGGCAGTATAGGAACCCCACAAGTGACCCCATTTTAGAAAGAAGACACCCCAAGGTATTCTGTTAGGAGTATGGTGAGTTCATAGAAGATTTTTTTTGTCACAAGTTAGCGGAAAATGACACTTTGTGAAAAAAAAAACAATACATATCAATTTCCGCTAACTTGTGACAAAAAATAAAATCTTCTATGAACTCATCATACACCTAACAGAATACCTTGGGGTGTCTTCTTTCTAAAATGGGGTCACTTGTGGGGTTCCTATACTGCCCTGGCATTTTAGGGGCCCTAAACCGTGAGGAGTAGTCTTGAACCCAAATGTCTCAAAATGACCTGTGAAATCCTAAAGGTACTCATTGGACTTTGGGCCCCTTAGCACAGTTAGGCTGCAAAAAAGTGTCACACATGTGGTATCGCCGTACTCAGGAGAAGTAGTATAATGTGTTTTGTGGTGTATTTTTACATATAACCATGCTGGGTGGGAGTAGAGATGAGCCGAAATTTTCGAAATTTCGAACTGCTTTTATTACGAATGCGAAATTTAACATTACGACCCAAATTCGTAATTTCGTAATTAATTTTCAAATCGTAATTTACAATTTCGTAATCGAAATTTCACTCCCGTAATCACGAATTTCGTGTCTCCAACCGAAATTTTACTTTTTCAGGTTTGTAAGGGTTTCTATCCCTCTAGATGCCTAAAATGAATAGCACAGCCAGCCAGCCAGCCAGCCTGCTCCTCCTCCTCCTCCTCCTCCTCCTCCTCCTCCTCCTCCTCCTCCTCCTCCTCCTCCTCCTCCTCCCTCTCTCTCTCTCCAGAGATCTGTAGTATTTCAAAACCATACTCACATTCATGACATGTCCAGGGATCAAACCCAGGCCAACCACATGGAAGACAGCTATGCTCACCACCATACCACCAAACACACACTAAATAGACTGCTAACCTAAATCTTACTTGTAGACAGTCATATGAGACACATGCTGGGTGCAGGGCTTTGTGATTGGACCATGGACCATGCGATAGAGTGAGGTGCAAAAATGAAATCATGCCTAGCAGAGGATGGTTTCACAATGCTAAATGCTAGGCTGGCTGTGGTGCAATTGGTTAGTGCGTCTGGCTGGTAACAGCAAGGTTACAGGTTCGATTCCATCCAGGCATGTCTTTTCCTTTTGCGTTCAACAGTTGTCCAAACAGAGCCAACAGAGCCCCAGATAGCCATGTAGAGTTAGATCACAGCTAGCCTGGCTGTGGTGCAATTGGTTAGTGTGTCTGGCTGGTAACAGCAAGGTTACAGGTTCGATTCCATCCAGGCATGTCTTTTCCTTTTGCGTTCAACAGTTGTCCAAACAGAGCCAACAGAGCCCCAGATAGCCATGTAGAGTTAGGTCACAGCTAGCCTGGCTGTGGTGCAATTGGTTAGTGTGTCTGGCTGGTAACAGCAAGGTTACAGGTTCGATTCCATCCAGGCATGTCTTTTCCTTTTGAGTTCAACAGTTGTCCAAACACCGAGCACAAAGTTTTGCATGCGTAAAGTTTTACGCACGCAAAATACCCCATGGGGTTCAATGGCGCAGCGCGCGCACGCAAAAGGAAAAGACATGCCTGGATGGAATCAAACCTGTAACCTTGCTGTTACCAGCCAGACACACTAACCAATTGCACCACAGCCAGGCTAGCTGTGACCTAACTCTACATGGCTATCTGGGGCTCTGTTGGCTCTGTTTGGACAACTGTTGAACGCAAAAGGAAAAGACATGCCTGGATGGAATTGAACCTGTAACCTTGCTGTTACCAGCCAGACACACTAACCAATTGCACCACAGCCAGCCTAGCATTTAGCACTGTGAAACCATCCTCTGCTAGGCATGATTTCATTTTTGCACCTCACTCTATCGCATGGTCCATGGTCCAATCACAAAGCCCTGCACCCAGCATGTGTCTCATATGACTGTCTACAAGTAAGATTTAGGTTAGCAGTCTATTTAGTGTGTGTTTGGTGGTATGGTGGTGAGCATAGCTGTCTTCCATGTGGTTGGCCTGGGTTTGATCCCTGGACATGTCATGAATGTGAGTATGGTTTTGAAATACTACAAATCTCTGGAGAGAGAGAGAGAGAGAGGAGGAGGAGGAGGTGGTTGGTTATTCATTTTAGGCATCTAGAGGGATAGAAACCTTTGCAAACTTTAAAATACTAAATTTCGTAATCGTAATTACGAAAATTTGCGTAATTTGCGAAAATTACGAAATTTCGATTACTGCTAAAATCGTAATTGTAGTAATTTCGCGAAATTTCGGAAATTCGTAATTAGGTCATTACGCTCATCCCTAGGTGGGAGAAATATCTCTGTAAATGACACATTTTTTATTTTTTTTACACACAATTGTCCATTTACAGAGAGATTTCTCCCACCCAGCATGGGTATATGTAAAAATACACCACAAAACACATTATACTACTTCTCCTGAGTATGGCGATACCACATGTGACACTTTTTTGCAGCCTAGGTGCGCTAAGGGGCCCAACATCCTATTCACAGGTCATTTTGAGGCATTTGTTTTCTAGACTACTCCTCATGGTTTAGGGCCCCTAAAATGCCAGGGCAGTATAGGAACCCCACAAGTGACCCCATTTTAGAAAGAAGACACCCCAAGGTATTCGGTTAGGGGTATGTTGAGTTCATAGAAGATTTTATTTTTTGTCACAAGTTAGTGAAAAATGACACTTTGTGAAAAAAACAATAAAAATCCAATTTCCTTGGGGTGTCTTCTTTCTAAAATGGGGTCACTTGTGGGGTTCCTATACTGCCCTGGCATTTTACGGGCCCAAAACTGTGAGTAGTCTGGAAACCAAATTTCTCAAAATGACTGTTCAGGGGTATAAGCATCTGCAAATTTTGATGACAGGTGGTCTATGAGGGGGCACATTTTGTGGAACCGGTCATAAGCAGGGTGGCCTCTTAGATGACAGGATGTTTTGGGCCTGATCTGATGGATAGGAGTGCTAGGGGGGTGACAGGAGGTGATTGATTGGTGTCTCAGGGGGCGGTTAGAGGGGAAAATAGATGCAATCAATGCACTGGGGAGGTGACCGGAAGGGGGTCTGAGGGGGATCTGAGGGTTTGGCCGAGTGATCAGGAGCCCACACGGGGCAAATTAGGGCCTGATCTGATGGGTAGGTGTGCTAGGGGGTGACAGGAGGTGATTGATGGGTGTCTCAAGGTGTGATTAGAGGGGGGGAATAGATGCAAGCAATGCACTAGCGAGGTGATCAGGGCTGGGGTCTGAGGGCGTTCTGAGGTGTGGGCGGGTGATTGGGTGCCCGCAAGGGGCAGATTAGGGTCTAATCTGATGGGTAACAGTGACAGGTGGTGATAGGGGGTGATTGATGGGTAATTAGTGGGTGTCTGGAGAGAAGAGATGTAAACACTGCACTTGGGTGGTGATCTGATGTCGGATCTGCGGGCGATCTATTGGTGTGGGTGGGTGATCAGATTGCCCGCAAGGGGCAGGTTAGGGGCTGATTGATGGGTGGCAGTGACAGGGGGTGATTGACGGGTGATTGACAGGTGATTGACAGGTGATCAGGGGGGATAGATGCATACAGTACACGGGGGGGAGGGGTCTGGGGAGAATCTGAGGGGTGGGGGGTGATCAGGAGGGAGTAGGGGGCAGATTAGGGACTAAAAAAAAAAATAGCGTTGACAGATAGTGACAGGGAGTGATTGATGGGTGATTAGGGGGGTGACTGGGTGCAAACAGTGGTCTGGGGGGTGGGCAGGGGGGGGGTCTGAGGGGTGCTGTGGGCGATCAGGGGGCAGGGGGGGGGGAAATTCAGTGTGCTTGGGTGCAGACTAGGGTGGCTGCAGCCTGCCCTGGTGGTCCCTCGGACACTGGGACCACCAGGGCAGGAGGCAGCCAGTATAATAGGCTTTGTATACATTACAAAGCCTATTATACTTTGTACATGCGGCGATCCGGGTGCTAGTAACCCGCCGGCGCTTCCGAACGGCCGGCGGGTTACAGCGAACGGGGGGCGGAGCCAGTCCCCGGCGGCTGATCGCGTCACGAATGACGCGATCGCCGCATAGCCACTCCCGCAGCCGCCCCCGCCGATGGGCGTATCGCGGTCGTTTGGGCCCGGACTTTGCCGCCGCCCATCGGCTGGGGGCGGTCGGGAAGTGATTAAGTGAATGCAAGCTTTCACTATTCACCAAGAAAGCTGTCTGTCCATCTCTATAAAGGAATGTAGTATAGAATGTAGAGAGTGGGGAAAGGGGTCCAAATAGCCTTTTCTAAATAATGTTGAAATTGGGTCTCTTTTAGTCCCCTATACTTTCCTTGTGGTTTTGGGTCACCCCGAGCTGCTTGGTTACTGTGCTGTACTGTCCCAAGTCCTATCCCATAGAGACAGCTCAATCCCTGCCATGCACTGAGGAGGACCAAAAGTGCAAAGCAGGCTGTCTGCAAGTGGGGTTGGTGTGGCTCTATAAAATTTAAATCTATGGGCTTGCTATATACCAGTGGTTCTGAATGCAAGCCTGGCTTAAGGGGCATAAAAAGAATTTGCATATTCAGTAGCGGTGCATTATAGGTAACCACAGATGTTCACTTAAAAATGAATGATCGCATTTACCTTCTGCTTTAAGAAGGAAAACCACAATAAGCATTGAAATTGGTATGTCACTTCCCCAGCCTAAATCTCCAGAAATGATCATTGTTCTAACATTTTGTTTACACTTCGGCTCCTTTCCCACTATAGGTGAAAATGGTCAATTTTTTGTCCGTTTTACTGCATCAGAAAACTGACAGTCAATAGATTCTATTTTATAAATAGCATCCATTCACACTTGTCAGACTGCAACAGATCCGTTGGATACATTGCGGTTAGCACAACTCTTATGCTGTTCACATTTTTTTCCAAGACAGCAGATGCGTTTCCCATATAGCCGATTGGGAAGAGGCATCTGCTCCAAGCACCAACTGTACCATAAGGGACCATTGGAGAGAACACCTCACCATCCATTCCTGCTGGCCAATGGAGGTCCAGCTCAAGTGGGAACTTAGATTTAAAGTGTACTTGTAGAAAAATAATAATACTAATAATAAGAAGTTAGATAGATACTTACCTCAGTAGGGAAAAGCTCCTGGACAGTCCAGAGACTCCTCTGGTCATCCAATGCCCCTCCTGCACTATGCTGGGGCATTACAGTCCAAGATTGTTTGTGCATGTGCTCCCCACCGTGTACATGCCCTGCATGTGCAATAACACTGTGCCACTCGGGCATGGCTTTGATTTCTCCCTGCAGGAGTGCTACTGTGCAGGCACAACCCCAATGGTGCCTGCGCAGTGTAGCCATGCTCGTAAATGGATGGGAGCGTGTCTGCAAAGAAAAAAAAGGTCCCAAGCAGCAGCAGAGGGGTCGCCAAGGATCGGGAAAGCCTCTGGATCATGCACTACTGAGGTAGTGGTAGGTACTGAGGAAAGTATCTAACTTTAAAAAAAAAATACAAATCACAGGTGTACTTTAAGGTAGCCTTTAATCCGTTTGTCATTATTAGCTGCTCATTATACATTGCTCAGATGTTTGATGCATAAGAATATCTAAGGGAAAATAAGACCTTTTCAAATGGACAGTTCAGCTGCTTTGATACACAGTACCATGACCTGGATAAATGAAAGCCTTCACAGATGGAAGCCTCAGGATCACAGAAAAGTCAAAATGAAAACCTTTAGCTGGTTCACAAGAAAACGAGCTGTCCAAGTGTTCAAGACTCTTTATACAAACTCCAAGCTTTAATGAGGTTTGTAAAATAAAAACATATTAAAGGATTAGTGAACTTACAGAGTAACTTTACTGAATGTATTTTATGACTTAAATTGCTTATTTTTTCTATATTCATAAGTAATAAATTACAAAAGGAATATTTGCCCACTGTAAAATGTTACCTCACCCCTGATTTACATTCTTCATTTATCAGGTTCTGGCATCTTTACTGCTGGCAATGTGTATGTGGAATTTCCAATGAGAGTAACCTTTTTGGTTTTAGATAGGTAGTTATAACTATGCCAACAGTTTTCAGCCAATTAGAACACTTCAAGGTGTAGAGGGTACCACTGCTGTGATGGGAGTTCCCTATGAGGTTTCCCACTGGCTAACCATACTAGAGCCAGAAGCATTTCTGAGTCTGAAACCAGGATTCCTCTTTAAGTTAATATAAGTATGAGCGTAAATGGTGACACATTCCTCTGTCATAACAGAAAAAACGTTGCGAGCAGTGACCTATGTTCCCTCCCCCTCTCCCTACCTTTGTTTATAGTAGTCTGTTGGCCTTTTTATATTGTCAGCAATGGAGACAATGGCCTCGATTCATCATTGTCTTTGCAATAACTTTTTCCAGTTCATTAAATTACCGAATTCGAAGCTTATCGATTTCTAGTTGTATTCATCAAGGTTTTTCCACATTCGGTGTAAATTCGATAAAATATCGATAACAATGCGGTAACTATTCGGTAACGTGTTGATATTTCCATTTTACAGTGGTAATTTAACACAAGGCCGTAAGATTCCTGTGGAATTGTGGGTAAAAAGGCAGTCCTTTGAACACCACGTAGCAACATTCTGAATAGGGCTTAAAGAGAACCCGAGGTTGGGATCTTAGAGTTAAATCTATACACAGAGGCTGGGTCTGGCTATAGTGCCCAGCCTCTGTTGCTAGTTGAATATTCCCTAAATCCCCCCTGCGCTCTGCACGATCCCATAAATTACAGCCATGCTGTCAGGCTCTGTTTGCCTTTCTAGTGTCACTCACGCCGCTCCCCCCGCCTCCTGCAGAGCGCCGGTCCCTGCCCGCGTCCCTTCCCTCTAATCAGCGGCGAGGGAAGGGACGTGGGCGGGGATCGGCGCTCTGCAGGAGGCGGGGGAGCGGCGTAAGTGGCACTAGAATGGTAAACAGAGCCCGCTGCGACATGCTAAGTGTCGCCAGCGCGGCTGTAATTTATGAGCTAGTGCAGAGCGCAGGGGAGAAGTAGGGAATATTCAACTAGCAACAGAGGCTGGGCACTATAGCCAGACCCAGCCTCTGTGTATAGATTTAACTCTAAGATCCCCACCTCGGGTTCTCTAACACCTGGGCCAGGATTCCAGAAGTGGCTTGGGACAATCCCACAATTTCACCAGCTACGGCATGATAGGAGCCTTTTCTGAAAAAATGTAGTGCAGCTAGCAATTTAGTTAACCCCGGCACTGCCTGTGTTCTCTTACAAGATGATTCAAGAGAAATGCAGATGTCCTGGTATAGCAAATAAATCCATTCTCTTGCCAATTGATATGGTTCTAGACGTTATTCTTGTCCTTCTGCGCCTTTGAATCATTCTCAGCTGATACATAACCACTTCAAATGGCTCCATCTTCTCTGTCAGCAATGATCTGGCAGGAATAACAACAGAGCAGTGAAGGAAATAACAAATCCTAAATGTACCGCTAAACCACGCCCACCTTCATTTTCATGAATTGCACTTTCCTCCGTTTTATCGCATCATTACTGAATGACTACCGAATGCTCGCTAACATCTGTAGATAACGTTGATGAATCCTGAAATCAAGTTGGGTATTTTACTGAGCTGTCGGTAATTGATTCGATAAGTCTTGATGAATCGAGGCCATAGGTTGGCGGTAGTTTTTAGTTTTATTAAGGAACATGTTCTTTCAATGAGGCACACACCATACTATGCAGCTGCTATCCTAAACGAAAACCTCCAAAAAATGTATTTTATTATTCTATTTTCTTTTTAATAAAAGTAAATAAAAGAAGAAGAAAAAACAGCACTGGGCCAATAGAAATGCCAGAGGAAAGGTTAAGTATTACATTTCTGGCTGGAGTTTAATTTAAATCCCCCCCCCCCATTCATGATTCCAGTTGCTGCATAGGAATGGACCACTAGAATGGACCAATAGGCTTCTGATCTTGTTAGCGGTGGGATGTGATGATGGCGCATGGCATGTGGGTGGCTGGCAGCAAGATTAAAGAGGAACGAAAGTAGAACAGAAAACAAGCACAAACAAAGAAGATTTACAGAAGAAAAAGAACCATTTAGATGAAAATGTCAGAAGAAGAAAGGATAAGACAGATGTGAAGAAATAATTATTTTAGCCACAGGATGTGATGATGATGAACCTACTTGCTGCAAATATGATTTGATAGGAAGAAGAATAGGAAAAAGAAGTCAAGTAAAAAGGATTACAGAAAATTTAAAGAACACACACACAGAACATATATATTGCGCTTTTCTTCTGGCGCACTCAAAGCGCCAGAACTGCAGCCTTTAAGACGTGCTCTATAGGCAGTAGCAGTGTTAAGAGTCATGCCCAAGGTCTCCTACTTAATTGGTGTTGACTTAGTGAACAGGAAAAGCTGAGATTCGAACCCTGGTCTGTGTCAGAGTCAGAGCCCTTAACCTTAGTACACTATCAAGACATCCAGATCAAGTGTCTTAACCAACCCTTCGAAGTGCTTAAACGACCACTAGGTGTAGCCAATCCTCCACAATTGGCTATTAATCTCTATGTAGTAGACACATGCGTCTTAATGACATGCAAATTAGCCCACTTCCCAAACTGTTTTAACGTGTTTCCCCCCAAAATAAGCCTTCCCCTGTAAATAAGCCCTAGCTGTATAGAAAATCAGATGCTACGCTAGCATATGGGGAGGTATGCAGTCTCTTACAGCATCTCCCTTGTCAACATGGTTGGCGCCCATTGACCTGGTCGCCGCACATGCGCTGTATGCTGGGTAGGCTCCGTGGCCACTCTCCCCTCTCGTCATAATCAATGTGGGTGTGCTGATGTGTCCCAGGTGCACATTGATTATGAGGAGAGGGGAGCACGGTCACGGAGCCGACCCAGCAAACAGATCATGCGCCACGACCGGCTCAAAGGGTGCCTATTACGTTAGGATACTGGAGCCGTAAGAAACTGCACACCTCCCCATACACTAGCATAGTATCAGATTTTATACTCCTCAAAAATAGAAGCTCTCCCTGAAAATCAGCCCTAGTACATCTTGGAATTTGTAAAATAATAGTAAACAGTTTCTTATTTTTGGAGAAACACGGTATATGTGTTATGATCAGTTACACAGCTGTGCTCATTTGTGTTGTCATTTGCAGATTCGGTTTTGTCATTACATGATGATAACATTCAAAATTTTCCACATCACCTTCTCTGTCTGACAAAATGCAATGTTCCAAAGCTATAAGAAGTCACTGGTGAGTTTTAATGTATCGATCAGTGAGTTTTCTATAGTAGATGAGATGGCGCTGCTCCCTGTACCTGTAAACGCTGACAAGCATGGGAGGAATGCACATAATCTGTGACACGTGTGGTTCAGGCCTCTACTCACACAAACCTGAAACGTAACAGAGAGGGTCACTGATCATGAATGAAAAGCTGAATCCTGCAGGACTGCTGAGGTGACCTTTGCTTTTTAACTTTCAAGAGGTTGAACTGCGAATCTGATAAACCGATAGGTAGAAAACACCATTAAGTCAATGTATACTGGCTCTAAGCTTGTAAAAAAAAAATCTGGATTTTTGAACATCTACGCAAGCCTGTTAACCTTTTACAATACCTCCACTAAAAGTCTGTATTGTCACATTAATTCTCGGTATAGCTGTAATAAATCAATTCATTTCCCTGCCATCAATCCTCCCCTCTTTCCACTATCCCTCCATCTTTAAATTTTGCAGGTGCAACACAGTCAATGAACAACTATAGCACTCTAGAGTTACATATTTTAGCACTGGAGGTAATTCACATTGTAATAAACTGGAAATAATTAACTGCAATGTTACTGTGACACCACGCTCTGCCTAAATCACAATTATCACCGCTGCATTTGCATACATTTTCATATTATGCTATCATTGTGATTACAGTTGACCTTTAACACACTATAGAAAATGTAAAACCCGGCATATGTAAAGCATAATGTTGCTTGCAGGAATAGCTGCAATTAGGCATCATTAATATCTGGTAAAGTATTTAGTATACCATTTTTACAATGACACATGTTAATGACTTCAACAGGAAGTACAACATGTTTCAGGTTGTCATCATAGATATGTTTATGTGTTTCAGTAACTAATGAGGGGAATGTACTTCTGTGAGGCCTCATTCACACTATATGTGTTGTGCAATAATGTAGCATGTCAGCACTGCCCATATGACGCAATGGGGCTGTTATCATCTCTGTCTTTTAACAGACTATATTAACCAATATGTAACCACACATTTGTGGTAATAGGCACATAGCATAGAAATTGACCAGGCTATGGAATAACAAGTGTGTTTTAACATGCACAGTATGCATTATATTATGTAAAGTTTGTAGTACACACCATACACAAAATACATTGTGTAGTATTCACAAAGCACTTGTAAACTTACCATGCAAAGGCAGCACACAAAAAAGTTTAGCAACTAGCATAATTCACACATAAAACAACGTATATGTTCATTGGTGTAATAATAGCCTCCGAGGCCAACAACACGACCACGGGGTGGTTCAGGGGACAGGGGCTATAGTGGCCCGCTCTTTCTCCCCCCGCTTTAGCAGAGTAAACGCCGGGAACCCTGTTATATTTATCAATGTCATGCTGTATCAGGTCTCCTCCTCCTACTGGCATCTTTACGCTGCATGAAAACAACCTGAGGCTTCCGGTGCATGTCACATGATCAAGAGCCTCAGGGTGGCAGCATAGAACATGCGGCTCTGGGGAGGAAGACATGGGGGGGCACAATAATTTTGTTGGGGGGGCCAGGGCCACAGATGTTGTGTCCCTGTGTACACTGCTTTGAATGATGTAGGCCACTGGCTGAATTGGTCCATATTAGTCTGTCAGTAACGTACATTGTATAAGCAACATATACATTTATCTGTGCTGTGTGTGCACATAAAGCTTACCAGTGCTTTGAGAACACATTATAAACAAGGCCAATGATAAATTATAGAAAGCTTTTAAGTATTTGTTTTATTATTATTTTAAGCTTTGAAATACTGTAATTTTAACAATTTTTCTTTATCAAGCAAAAAAAATCTTCCATTTGAATGTGTCATGTTGACCATCTGGAGCTAGCAGGCAGAGCCCATGAGCTGATACTGATCCACCTGAGATCATGGCATTATGGTCAGCTATAAGATCAGGTTAGAGACATTAGTAGTAATCTACTAAGGCTCTCCAGGGATGGATAACATCTGACAAGAGCAGAGAACGTAAGTGGTGCAGCAAGCTGGCTTTGATTTCAACTTTCCATACCAAATCATGACAAGAATGTCTGAAAGTTTGGTAAAATGGTGATCACGTGACTGCAGTGTACAGAACAGTACCCATGTTGAGGCATGTGCTCACTGTTGTGAAGCTAGCCATATGATCTATGCTGTAGGACGGCAAACCAGAACACCAAAGCAATTCTATCATACACCTCAATGGATGAGGAAAAACAAAAAGGAATTGTTAGTGTACTTATATTTAAACATAATATGTGATCAACAATGCAATATGCTCACATTGCTGGTTTTAAAGCTATAGTAAGATACTTGCCCTTTACCCCCAGAGTTGTGTCAGTTGGAGATACAAAGGCTGTATTAGCTTTTAATTGGTGCTGCATTGATAATGATCTTTTTTATTCGGTTATTTGAGTATTGGTCCACATTAGCAATATACAGGGCCGGTTCTAGACTTTTTGCTGCCTTGTGAGGATGATCCCCCCATCCCCCCAATTGGAATAATAGCATAGCACCCAACAATTTTCTCTGCATGTTATAGCTGCGATGAGCCCCCCAAAAAACACCCTCAGTATAGGTAGGTAGCCAGGTATAGGTGCCCACAGTATTGGTAGCTGGGTACAGTTGCCCCCAGTATAGGTTAGCCAGGTGCAGTTGCCCCCAATATAGGTTGGCCAGGCACTCTATTCACTTCCTGTTTCTGCCCGGTGCTGCCCCCAGACTTCTGCTGCCTGAGGAAGTCGCCTCACTTGGCATCATGGGCGGACCAGGCCTGGCAATATGTTTCTCCCTCCTGTTTACATCACTGTCACATTGTACTGTAGCTGTACTTGGAAAGCAGGTTTTGGTATATGATATCATGTCAGAATTATAACCCCAGTGCTAGGTGGGTCCCTCCTGTAACATTTGTGCTGGGGACCGAGGCTCTGTGACTGCCCACCACACAGTATGTACAGTAACAGCTATCACTCCCTTCACCTGTGCCTTTATTATGTACAGTAACAGCTAGTAGGCCCTTCACCTGTGCCTTTACTGTCACTAAACTAGCAACAGTGTGAGTGGGTCCTTCTTAAAATTGTGCTTCTAAAACATTATACTGAAGTGCTTCCTTCCCCTTCCTTGATTGAAATGGTCTCTCTGAACATCCTGAGCATGTAAGAAAGCTAAATAAATAGACAGAAGCAAGATTTTACTTTAAACAAAGGTTATGACTGGTTTGGATCTTGAAATGGGGCTTAAACCAGCTCCTTTATTAGATTATACACACACACACACAAACATGCCTTACATATGCTGAAATGTGTGACGCTCATTTAAATATAATATTACTGCCATCTTATATACGACCTTGCATGGTAAGCTTGTTGGCTCTTCATTGTTTTAGACTGGGTCATTACACTGCCTATCCCAAAAAAAAGTCATACATTCTAATACTTAAAGGGACTCCGAGCAGTGCAGAAACTATGGAAAGATGCATATCATTTTAAAGCTCTCTTAAAGCTCTCTTTCTCCTCTTTCTGACGACACCTAAATCGTTGCCCTATGCCTTTTAGTTTTCTCTATTTTCGCGACCGAAATCCCGGCCACGGCAATTTCAATCGTGAAAATAGCGAAAACTAAAAGGCGTAGGGCGGCGGTTTATATATCATTGGAAAGAGGAGAAAGAGAGCTTTAAAATGATATGCATCTTTCCATAGTTTCTGCACTGCTCGGAGTCCCTTTAATTTAGGTTTGACTACAGCACACGTTGGCTGTGGTGTAGTTTTGAATTAATTTCTGCTAGGTGTGAAGGAAATGCACCTAGACAACACCCAGGAACAAGGTAAGAACGTTTATTTTTCATACGAGGAGGCACAATACAGTGGTTCTCAAAATTCCTTCATGCCTCCTGCTGGCAACAGGCCAAGTTTATATACAGTTCAATTTCTGACTTAACTCAGCGCCCTAGACAATGATTCGTGGACTGTCCTTTATTATCATTTCTAGTGAAGGCTGAGTATAGTATTACAGACTATTTTTAACATGTCCAAACCAGGCAATAACATGCCTTGTCTTTTTAAGCTACAGAGGGTGTGTCAGTTTAGATACAGCAATTACATATAAATAATTATAATACTAGTTTAATTTTCTTTAACACTATGTCACAACATTTATTTATATCCAGAGTTGCATTCATTGTTCACTAAGATCTTGTAAAGATGAGAGTTGGACTACTGTGCAAATTCTTCTCAAGCATATCGCTAAGATTCTCAATGGGGTTAAGGTCTGGACTCTGTGGTGGCCAATCCATGGGTTTATAATGATGTCTCATGCTCCCTGAACCACGCTTTCATAATTTGAGCCTGATGAATCCTGGCATCCTCATCTTGGAATATGCCCTTGACATCAGGGAAGATGAAACCTGGTGATTTAATATACTCAGGTAGTCAGCTGACCTTATTCGTTGGGCACATAGGCCTCAATTCACGGAGCATTATCAAACGTTTATCAAACACTTTATCAAACGTTTGATAATTTATCTCATTGGTAAAATCTCACTAAGGTGTTATATATTTGTTGAACGTTTTATCGGTAAAACATTCGATAAATATATAACACCTTAGTGAATTTAAAATGAGATTTTACACATGAGGTAAATTATCAAACGTTTGATAAAGTATTTGATAAACGTTTGATAATGGTCCGTGAATTGAGGCCATAATCGTCCATGCAGTAATTATGTGGGAGACTCTTACCTATTTGCTTCATCAAATCCAGTTGGTGACCTCTCTTTTTTTTGGATAGGTAGTGTATATCACATGCCATAGTCACCTTTAGAATACATAGCATAATAAAATAACCAGCTCCACTCTTTCTTTGATATTACTGTACACAATTTAGTGCAGCTCTCAACAGTTTCCCTTGTTCTTCTCTCATCTGCTGATAAAACATGTAGCAACTAGAAATAATGAGCTACAGGTGTTGTATTAAAAAGCCCAGTCTAGGATCAGGTGTTTCAATAAAAAGCATAGGTTTGTCAGAAAGTTGCAGAACATATTTCATGCCAATAACAACAGCGTTGTTGAAGCTAAACAAAATAATAAAACTCAGCACCTTCTGATTCCCATTAGGCTACGCCATTATTTAAACGTATCCAGTTGAGTTTATTTTTACCTGATGTGCGTCTCGAGGTGTAGGAGAAAAAGTGCCTCCCGCAAGCAATGTCCTGTGTGCACCATTTTAGTGTCCAATTAAGCTGTGCTTTCCCCCTAGGTTTCTTGTTTCAGCTTTTAAGCCTAGTCTTTTCTATAGTTTTCGTCAACATGTTTTCATTCTGGCAGTCTGCACTGCATGTAAACGCTGTCCCCATTCTCTTGTATTCTCTCTGCAGTTAGTGAGATAGCATAGTGACATTGAATGCTCGTTAATTTGGATGTCACTGGCTCTTTCTGGCAAAGATCAAAGTAGAGTTTATTACCCTTATATAAATATCTCTCAGCTATGCCTCCTTGGCAAGTCTGGTATTCTTACAGGCTAAGCTACTAATTAAAATGATTTCCATTCTGTTGTAACCATTTCTGATGGGACATTAAAATGAAATTCCACCTGAGGTACTCCCATTGGTGGATTGGGGTTATCAAGGTCATATCCAATTTGCCATGATTTCACCACTTTCTCTAACTTTTATAGTGGATAATAAAGCATAAGTGCCTTAAAAAAGTTCAATCTTTTACATTCTGGCATCAGTGTGCGCAGAGGTGTAGCTTTCATGTGAGAGGAAAAATAGACAGGAAAACTGGAAGAATGTGCATTCCGAAAGCAAAGCTACAGTCAAGCAGGGCTGGATTTCTGGAATGGCCACAAAGGCTCGGGCCCTGGGAAGCCGCTGTTCATGTGGTTACAAATGCCAACATTTGGTTGTACTTTATAGCAACCCAGGCCTTGATTTACATCACATGAGCCTATAGACACAGATGTCCTGGTACCCTAAAACCTACAAACACCTGCAGAACCAGACCCCAAGTGTGCTGGTTGGCCCAGCTGTCATTCCTCCCTTACTTCCCTTTCCCAATGCAGGTGGCTAAAGGTGCCACTTAGTATTAGGTAACAAGAGCTATCCTCAGTATTATGTAGCTAGAGATGCCCCTGTCTGAAGGGAAATCTGGTCAGTGGAATGCCAAGACTCGTTTGAGTAACCTCGATGGTGCACAGTCCCCAGCAGATCAGTGGCTGAACCATGTGGCAGAAATGCACGTTAGCCAAACCATGAACTTAAATCCACATGATAAATGTCAGCTTTACCAAATCAACACATTTTTGAGTATAGCTGCACCTTTTTCTAGTTACGAATAAAGACATTGCTCCGATATATCTACTTCTTTTCACCTTACCATTGTTAAGGAACAGGAAGTATGGGTTAAAGTCATGGGTTGAATTGGTGATGAGCATAAATTTTGCGTAGACATAATTTTGCATTGAAATTCTCAATTACGATGTGAAATCGTAATGCGACTGTAACGATTGGTGTCAGCAACACAGATTTTTCTGATTATTGGTGATCTGCAGTACCACCAATAATACAGATGCTATACCTAAATATGTGGTGATCTGCAGAATCACCAATAATACTAGTATAGCTAGACACAGGACAACCAATGTGGAATTGTGTTTTGGTGCGACAGTAATGAGGAGAGGAGATCTCCCGAGGAGCGGGAGATTCAGACAATACTGCAGCCAAGAATCCCCTGAGGGGCAGGGAATTCAGACTGCACTGCAGCCAGTAGACACCTGAGGAGCAGGATCCACTGACTGTGCTGCAAGGATAACCACCTGAGGAGCAGGTGATTTAAGACCACACTACAGCCAAGGATCCCCTGAGGAGCAGGGGATTCAGACTGTACTGCAGCCAGTGGACACCTGAGGAGCAGGGACCACTGACTGAGCTGAAAGGATGATCACCCGAGGAGCGGGTGATTAAGACGCTACTGCAGCTAGCAGACACTTGAGGAGCAAGTGTTGCAGACAGTGCTGCAAAGACTAATCACCTAGGGAGTAGGTGACAGCTCTTAGAAATACCTCACTAATGGCTAGACCCACTAGTGAGGACAGAAAAGTCAGACAGGCAGGGTCAGCAACGTACGGACAAATAAGGTACAAAGACAGAATGCTGATTCAGTGTTAAGGTTCAGGCAGTGTCGGCAACAGTAATCAGATAGGCAGAAGTACCGAATCAGCAAACAGGAGAGTAGTCAGGGAAGCAGAAGATCATAACAGATAAACAGTAGCAATATAGCAATATCCTAGTCTAGGTGTGAAGTCCTTGGTTTCAACACCTGGGATCTAGACTAAAGCATAGTACACAGATATCACAATGCAATTAGTACTTTAAGCTATCAACGGAAACTGACTAGGGTCTGAGTGCTAGCACGTTAGCGTTTGCAACAGCAGACAACCAGCAACTGACAGGCAGGTCCTATATATACTCAAAGCGCTCCACAGCGCCGCCCCAGTCACTCAGCCAATCCGGAGCACAACTGGAGTCAGCTGACCGGCTGATCAGCTGACTCCCCTCTTACTTGCATAAAGGTCCTGTCACCTGATTGAGCGCGTAGCTCTCAATCTATGTGCACCAGAAGCACCAGGCAAAGCAGCAGCACGTAGCTGCGCGGCAGAGGCCGCCGGCTGATATGCGGGGATAGCCGCCATGCCGCTTGCCCATGCGGCGGTATCTCTGCTATCCTTTACAGCGACATTTTGGGAAAAATCTATTAATTTTGTCTGTAGTTGTAATCATTTGTAATTTCACGTAATTTCGCATAATTTCGTGCCAACTTTAGTAATTAATAGCAAAGCCCCTATGCTATTACCACCAGAATTGCTACATATCTTTATAGTGGGTACAAGTCAAAAACATTTTTTTTTTCAAAAAGACCTTGTTGTAGTTCCTGAAACAAACAATTTTAAAGGTGCAAAGGAAAAATGGTTTTTAAACTATCATTTTTCTGAGGTGGCAATAACAGGTATGGGATCTTTGCTATTCACCACTAAAGCCAGCACGAAAATACGTTTACATTTCACAAAATTACAAATGATTACATAAATGCAACTAAATTTACAAATCGCAATTAGGTATGGACGTAATTGCAAAAATATATGTGAAAGTTTGTGTAATCGTAATTAGCCGTTTACAATCATCACTAGGTTGAATAAGAGATTTATTTATAAGTTACAGACACCAAAGAGAATCTACTGTCTAGAACTAGATGAACTTGGGATAAGCTAAATGATGATTACCCAAAAAGGGAAGCACTACCATAAACTTGGGATGGATTCTCCTCCACCATTATAATGCTTCCTGCACTGTGTAGTTAAAGTGAACCGAGCATCATTTTTAACTCCTAGGGCGGCTCCATAGCAAATTAAAAAGGCATTCTAAAAATGGTTTATTATTAAAAAAACAACTTTCATTTTACTCTATCTTTTTCCATTTAAGCGTTAAAATAAGCAGTTTCCTTCTACCCTTTCCGTCTGTGCAAGGACTTGCAGACTGAGGAGCAATAGATGATGGAAGGCAGATAAGAAGTCACCTAATTAGACTTATTTGACCACAAACAAACCCGGAATCTAACCCACTGTACTTCAAACAGAAGACGTTAGTCACACTTAACCACTTCCCGACCGCCGTATGTACAATTGGCGGCCGGGAAGTGCACCCCGCAAGGACCGCCGTATTGACAATTGGCGGCGGTCCTTGTAGGGGCATGGGCGGAGCGATCGCGTCATCAGTGACGCGATCCTCCGCCTCCGCCTGGCGCCGCTCACCCGCCGCAACATCCCGCCGGCCATACGGAAGCGCCGGCGGGATGTTAACCCCGCGATCGCCGCATACAAAGTGTATAATACACTTTGTAATGTTTACAAAGTGTATTATACAGGCTGCCTCCTGCCCTGGTGGTCCCAGTGTCCGAGGGACCACCAGGGCAGGCTGCAGCCACCCTAGTCTGCACCAAGCACACTGATTTCCCCCCCCCCCCCTGCCCCAGATCGCCCACAGCACCCATCAGACCCCCCCCTGCCCACCCCCCAGACCCCTGTTTGCACCCAATCACCCCCCTAATCACCCATCAATCACTCCCTGTCACTATCTGTCAACGCTATTTTTTTTTTTATCCCCCACCCTGCTCCCTGCCCCCTCCTGATCACCCCCCACCCCTCAGATTCTCCCCAGACCCCCCCCCCAGACCACCCCCCCTGTTTACTGTATGCATCTATCCCCCTGATCACCTGTCAATCACCTGTCAATCACCTGTCAATCACCTGTCAATCACCCATCAATCACCCATCAATCACCCCCTGTCACTGCCACCCATCAGCCAGCCCCTAACCTGCCCCTTGCGGGCAATCTGATCACCCCCCCACACCAATAGATCGCCCGCAGATCCGACATCAGATCACCTCCCAAATCCATTGTTTACATCTATTCTCTCCTCTAAACACACACTAATTACCCATCAATCACCCATCAATCACCCCCTATCACCACCTGTCACTTTTACCTATCAGATCAGACCCTAATCTGCCCCTTGCGGGCACCCAATCACCCGCCCACACGCTCAGATTGCCCTCTGACCCCCCCTTATCAATTCACCAGTGCATTAATTACATCTGTTCTTCCCTGTAATAACCCACTGATCACCTGTCAATCACCTGCCAATCACCTATCACCCATCAATCACCCCCTGTCACTGCCACCCATCAATCAGCCCCTAACCTGCCCCTTGCGGGCAATCTGATCACCCACCCACACCATTAGATCGCCCGCAAACCCGCCGTCAGATTACCTCCCAAATGTATTGTTTACATCTGTTATCTTCTCTAAACACCCACTAATTACCCATCAATCACCCATCAATCACCCCCTATCACCACCTGTCACTGTTACCTATCAGATCAGACCCTAATCTGCCCCTTGCGGGCACCCAATCACCCGCCCACACGCTCAGATTGCCCTCAGACCCCCCCCTTATCAATTCGCCAGTGCATTAATTACATCTGTCCTTCCCTGTAATAACCCACTGACCACCTGTCAATCACCTGCCAATCACCTATCACCCATCAATCACCCCGTCACTGCCACCCAACAATCAGCCCCTAACCTGCCCCTTGCGGGCAATCTGATCACCCACCCACACCAATAGATCGCCCGCAGATCCGACATCAGATCACCACCCAAGCGCAGCGTTTACATCTATTCTCTCCTCTAAACACCCACTAATTACCCATCAATCACCCCCTATCACCACCTGTCACTGTTACCCATCAGATCAGACCCTAATCTGCCCCTTGCGGGCACCCAATCGCCCGCCTACACGCTCAGATTGCCCTCAGACCCCCCCTTATCAATTCGCCAGTGCAATATTTACATCTGTTCTCCCCTGTAATAACCCACTGATTACCTGTCAATCACCTATCAATCACCCATCAATCACCCCCTGTCACTGCCACCCATCAATCACCCCCTGTCACTTCCACCCATCAATCACCCGCTGTCACTGCCACCCATCAATCAGCCCCTAACCTGCCCCTTGCGGGCAAACTGATCACCCACCCACACCAATAGATCGCCCGCAGATCCGACATCAGATCACCACCCAAGCGCAGTGTTTCCATCTATTCTCTACCCTAAACACCCACTAATTACCCATCAATCACCCCCTGTCACTGCTACCTATCAGATTAGACCCCTATCTGCCCCTAGGGCACTCAATCACCCGCCCACACCCTCAGAATGCCCTCAGACCCCAGCCCTGATCACCTCGCCAGTGCATTGCTTGCATCTATTCCCCCCTCTAATCACACCTTGAGACACCCATCAATCACCTCCTGTCACCCCCTAGCACACCTACCCATCAGATCAGGCCCCAATTTGCCCCGTGTGGGCTCCTGATCACTCGGCCAATCCCTCAGATCCCCCTCAGACCCCCTTCCGATCACCTCCCCAGTGCATTGATTGCATCTATTTTCCCCTCTAACCACCCCCTGAGACACCCATCAATCACCTCCTGTCACCCCCCTAGCACTCCTATCCATCAGATCAGGCCCAATACAACCTGTCATCTAAAAGGCCACCCTGCTTATGACCGGTTCCACAAAATTCGCCCCCTCATAGACCACCTGTCATCAAAATTTGCAGATGCTTATACCCCTGAACAGTCATTTTGAGACATTTGGTTTCCAGACTACTCACGGTTTTGGGCCTGTAAAATGCCAGGGCGGTATAGGAACCCCACAAGTGACCCCATTTTAGAAAAAAAAGACACCCCAAGGTATTATGTTAGGTGTATGACGAGTTCATAGAAGATTTAATTTTTTGTCAAAAGTTAGCGGAAATTAATTTTTATTGGTTTTTTTTCACAAAGTGTCATTTTTCACTAACTTGTGACAAAAAATAAAATCTTCTATGAACTCGCCATACACCTAACGGAATACCTTGGGGTGTCTTCTTTCTAAAATGGGGTCACTTGTGGGGTTCCTATACTGCCCTGGCATTTTAGGGGCCCTAAACCGCGAGGAGTAGTCTAGAAAACAAATGCTTCAAAATGACCTGTGAATAGGACGTTGGGCCCCTTAGCGCACCTAGGCTGCAAAAAATTGTCACACATGTGGTACCGCTGTACTCAGGAAAAGTAGTATAATGTGTTTTGGGGTGTATTTTTACACATACCCATGCTGGATGGGAGAAATTTCTATGTAAATGGACAATTGTGTGTAAAAAAATCAAACAATTGTCATTTACAGAGATATTTCTCCCACTTAGCATGGGTATGTGTAAAAATACACCCCAAAACGCATTATACTACTTCTCCTGAGTACGGCGGTACCACATGTGTGACACTTTTTTACACCCTAAGTACGCTAAGGGGCCCAAAGTCCAATGAGTACCTTTAGGATTTCACAGGTCATTTTGCGACATTTGGTTTCAAGACTACTCCTCACGGTTTAGGGCCCCTAAAATGCCAGGGCAGTATAGGAACCCCACAAATGACCCCATTTTAGAAAGAAGACACCCCAAGGTATTCCGTTAGGAGTATGGTGAGTTCATAGAAGATTTTATTTTTTGTCAAAAGTTAGTGGAAAATGACACTTTGTGAAAAAACACAATTAAAATCAATTTCCGCTAACTTTTGACAAAAAAATAAAATCTTCTATGAACTCACTATACTCCTAACGGAATACCTTGGGGTGTCTTCTTTCTAAAATGGGGTCATTTGTGGGGTTCCTATACTGCCCTGGCATTTTAGGGGCCCTAAACCGTGAGGAGTAGTCTTGAAACGAAATTTCTCAAAATGACCTGTGAAATTCTAAAGGTACTCATTGGACTTTGGGCCCTTTAGCGCAGTTAGGGTGCAAAAAAGTGCCACACATGTGGTATCGCCGTACTCAGGAGAAGTAGTATAATGTGTTTTGTGGTGTATTTTTACACATACCCATGCTGAGTGGGAGAAAGATCTCTGTAAATGGACAATTGTGTGTAAAAAAAATTTACAAATTGTCATTTACAGAGATATTTCTCCCACCCAGCATGGGTATGTGTAAAAATACACCCCAAAACACATTATACTACTTCTCCTGAGTACGGCAATACCACATGTGTGGCACTTTTTTGCACCCTAACTGCGCTAAGGGGTCCAAAGTCCAATGAGCACCTTCAGGCTTTACAGGGGTGCTTACAATTTAGCACCCCCCAAAATGTCAGGACAGTAAACACACCCCACAAATGACCCCATTTTGGAAAGTAGACACTTCAAGGTATTCAGAGAGGAGCATGGTGAGTCCGTGGCAGATTTCATTTTTTTTTGTCGCAAGTTAGAAGAAATGGAAACTTTTTTTTTTTTTTTTTTTTTTTCACAAAGTGTCATTTTCCGCTTACTTGTGACAAAAAATAATATCTTCTATGAACTCACTATGCCTCTCAGTGAATACTTTGGGATGTCTTCTTTCCAAAATGGGGTCATTTGGGGG
This sequence comes from Hyperolius riggenbachi, assembly GCF_040937935.1. Taxonomy (NCBI): domain Eukaryota; kingdom Metazoa; phylum Chordata; class Amphibia; order Anura; family Hyperoliidae; genus Hyperolius; species Hyperolius riggenbachi. Next base: position 348,765,654 of record NC_090648.1, read on the forward strand.
GTATTTATACTATCCTGGAATTCTAGCCCCTCATGAAACATGACAGAGGGTCAGAAAAGTCAGAGATGCTTGAAAATGGGAAAATTCACTTTTTGCACCATAGTTTGTAAACGCTATAACTTTTACCCAAACCAATAAATATACACTGAATGGGTTTTTTTTTATCAAAAACATGTTTGTCCACATTTTTCGCGCTGCATGTATACAGAAATTTTACTTTATTTGAAAACTGTCAGCACAGAAAGTTAAAAAAATCATTTTTTTGCCAAAATTCATGTCTTTTTTGCTGAATATAATAAAAAGTAAAAATCGCAGGAGCAATCAAATAGCACTAAAAGAAAGCTTTATTAGTGACAAGAAAAGGAGCCAAAATTCATTTAGGTGGTAGGTTGTATGAGCGAGCAATAAACCGTGAAAGCTGCAGTGGTCTGAATGGAAAAAAAGTGGCCGGTCCTTAAGGGGTAGAAAGCCCTAGGTCCTCAAGTGGTTAAAGGATAATGGCAGTGGAAAGGTAGCAGGGGGATAAACGTCTCAAACATGGCAGCCCTTTAAGCTATTTGAAGCCAGGAGCTGCTTAGATCCCTTTGAGTATATGTATAGATAGATAGATAGATAGATAGATAGATAGATAGATAGATAGATAGATAGATAGATAGATAGATAGATAGATAGATAGATAGATAGATAGATAGATAGATAGATATTTTAGTGGAGGTGGGATTTCCCTGTCACAACCCCAGTTTCTCTGCAGACCTGTTCATATGAGCAAGAGGTTTCTTGTACAATGTCAGTGATGGCTCACCAATTCATAATACTGAGATGTCACTGATTTATTCTATCACATTCCATTAACAGAATGTCTTAATGATGTGGACAAGGCTTGAAGTGTTTGTGTTACGGAGACATGTCAGGTTAGAAATTAAAACAAAACAAAACAAAACAAAAGAAAATAATTAGTTGCTAATTGCCATCGCACTACTAAGCAGGAGCCAGTCGTCTTCATAAAGGGATTCCAGATACCTTGTAAAGAACATGCGGTTTGCCAGGCCTCTGGAAGCAGGGAAGAATGAGAATGGGTCCTTCCTCCCCATCAGCGCCCCCACCACAGCGTTTATGCTAAACAGTCCAACCAGTAAATCACTGTCAGGGTCAAATCATTTTTAAAAAATAATACAGCCAATAGCTTCATAAACTGTGTTGGACTGACTATTATTGAAAAACTTTTTTTTTATTTTATTGCTACACAAGCCATTTTGTAATTAAGGGCTGGGACCCACAGGAGCGCTTTTGGCAGCGCTGCGATACGCTAGCACTTTGCCAAAATGCTGGGCTAATGTTAATGGATGGGGCAACTTCCACAGGAGCGTTTGCGTTTCCCAGAAACTCAAACGCAGGACGTGCAGCATTTTGGGAGCGTCAGCGCTTCAATGAAATTGAAACGCTAGCAGAAACGCTCACCATAATCTAAACTGAGCGGTTTTGGTAGCGTTTTGCGGTTCAGCACACTGTAACAAAATGAAAAATAATTCACAGGACCAATCAGGATAAAAGCGCAAAACGCTACACAACCGCTGAGCAAAAAAATACAATGTTGCACAACGCGACTGAAAACGCGCATGAATCCGCTTGCAAACCACTCAGACAAAACGCTAGCGGTTGCGTTTCGCGTTTGCTGATTTCAGTGGGTTCCAGGCCTTAAAGGGGCACTATGGCAAAACATTTTAAAATTTAAAATATGTGCAAACACATACAAATAAGAAGTACGTTTTTTTCCAGAGTAAAATGAGCCATAAATTACTTTTCTCCTATGTTGCTGTCACTTACAGTAGGTAGTAGAAATCTGACAGAAGCGACAGGTTTTGGACTAGTCCATCTCTTCATGGGGGATTCTCAGGGATTTATTTATTTTAAAAAGCACTTAGTGAATGGCAGTTGCTCTGTCCAACTGCCAAAAAACTGTGTAGCAAGCAGGGAAAGCTGGCCAGCATCATTGTTAAAATCCTTTTTAGGGTTTATGTTTATAAAGAATAAAAGCCTTGCTGAGAATCCCCTATGAAGAGATGGACTAGTCCAAAACCTGTCGCTTCTGTCAGATTTCTATTACTTACTGTAAGTGACAGTAACATAGGAGAAAAGTAATTTATGGCTCATTTTACTCTGGAAAAAATGTACTTCTTATTTGTCTATGTTTGCACATATTTTAAATTTTACAATTTTTCGCCATAGTGCCCCTTTAATGTTTATTAAAGTGGACCTGAACGCTTGCACAGGACAGAAGGAAAACATAGAGAAATGCGCCCTGTATCTAATCACAAGATGTAATTTGATCTCCCTCCTGGTCAGCTAACTGTCACTGCAGATAGGGCAGATAAGCTCATTTGATTTGATAAGCTCATTTGAAAGCACTGGATGTTAACAATATATGTCTGTTTCCATGAACGCAAATCAGGGAAAGTAAATCAGGGTGTGGTAAGATTTGACAATGGGCAAACACTGACTAAATAATTTATAAATTAATATTCAGAATATGCTTATTTGCAAGCATCATAGCAAGCATCATAGCAGTACAGAGTTTTTTGAACAACACCCCCAAAGCTCCCTTTGCACCTTATGGGCCTGATGCATTAATTAATTCATTTTTCAGTATTTTATAATCAAGCAATCACTCAAAATATGTTGTACCTGGTTAAATGAACTTGTGAGATAACTAGTCAAAAAAGTTTAGCACATGCTTAGAGTTCGTTTAGGAACTATTAAGGAATTACTTTCCATTTTAATCAACTACTTTCAGATTTGAGATACTATGTAGCACTACATTGTTCGGCATTAACCTATTTTGGTTTCTGGACGTAGAAACTACGTCCAGAAACCATGTGCGCTACCGCGCGCCCCCGCGGCCGATCGCGCGCGTGCACGCGCACTCCCGGCCGCGGATTCGGTAGTCAGGGAATCAATATATCGGGCTATGAAGCCCAATTACTGATTCCTCTCCCCCGCTGAAAAAGCGACAGCTTCTCTCAGAAGCTGCGCCTTTTCTGGCCGTTCCCTTCCTGATGCGCCACTCTAAGCGTGTGTTACGCTTAGAGTGACGTCATGTAAACAAACTCATGGCCGCCATCTTGTGGCCAAAAAGTAAAACTACACCTGAAAATGAAAATAAATTAAAATCAACACACATTTACATTATAAATCTATTGTTTACCCCCCACCCTCACAAAAATACCCAAATAAAATGTTTACTATAAATAAAAAAAAACATTACAATAAAAAAAAAAAAAACATGTAAATATTTACCTAAGAGTCTAAACTTTTTAAATATCAATGTAAAGATGAAATATTTCTATATTTTTTTTATTTTAAACGTGTTAATAGTGATAGATGCAAAATGGAAAAAAATGCACCTTTATTTCCAAATAAAATATTGTCGCCATACATTGTGATAGGGACATAATTTTAACGGTGTAATAACCGGGACATATGGGCATATACAATACGTGAGTTTTAATTATGGAGGCATGTATTATTTTAAAACTATAATGGCTGAAAACTAAGAAATAATGAATTTTTCCATTTTTTTCTTATTCTTCCTGTTAAAATGCGTTTACAGTAAAGTGACTCTTAGCAAAATGTACCCCCCAAAGAAAGCCTAATTGGTGGCGGAAAAAACAAGATATAGATCAGTTCATTGTGATAAGTAGTGATAAAGTTATAGGCTAATGAATGGGAGGTGAACATTTCTCTCGTGAAAACCATGGAACCTGAATGGGTTAATAAATAAGTATTTTTGCTACTAAATCTAATAGCTAAATAAACTTGGCACATTAAAAAAAACACTAGACATCCATTTTATGTGTTCTTTTTTATTTTTTATAGAAAAATATGAAATACTACAAATTAAAGTTTCATTTCTCAGAGCTTCAGCTACTTGTATGAATGACACTGTTTGACCTCATAAGCATTCTTGACTTGTAAACATGTAGTAAAGATAAGCCCATAGAGGACAATTTGGCTTAACCTCTTGCCGACCGCTCCACATCAATTGGTGCGAACACAGCGGCAGCCCTAGGACCACTCCACGCTGATCTGCGTGAATGGGTAGCAGAAAAGATTGCAGGGGATCATGCAGGCATCACCATCAGGGGATCGCGATCGCTGCTGGGAGACTGTTAGACAGCGATAACCGCCATCTACTTACTAGGTACAATGCTGCGATCTAAGAGACAGGAGATCTGGGGGAGACAGGAGTGATCGGCTGTCATAGGCTGATGCCTATGACAGCTGATCACGGGCATTGGCTGGCGGGGGGAAGGAGGAAGGGAGGTAGGGCTGGAGAAAAAAAAATAGTAAAATGTATTAGTAAAATAATAAAATAAATATTTATTTTAAAAAAATAAACATTGTGGGAGTGATCAGACCCCACCAACAGAAAGCTCTGTTGGGGGGGGAGAAATGGGGGAATCACTTGTGTGCTGACATGTACGGCCCTCCAGCAAGGCCTTAAAGCTGCAGTGGTCTATTTAGTGAAAAATGGCCTGGTCTTTAGGGGGGGTTTAATACTGCGGGCCTCAAGTGGTTAATTATCTGTCATCAAGTTAAGAGATGTAGCTTCTATATTGTTTGACACTTGTTTGCTATAACCATAAAGTGAGGCACCATACTGATTATAAAATCTGCCACTGAAACTTGAAGCATGTGCAGAAATGGAAAAAAGAGGAAAAATAAATGCTAATTTATAATGTGTGATAAACTCTTACTTTATAACTAAAATGCTAATAATCCAATTTATATTTTTTAGTGTTGAAGGCCATAAATAATGAAAATATATGTATAAAATACCATATATTCCCTTTTAATGAATACCTTAATGCACTCTTCATATTTCTCCATAAACTGGATGCAAGCGTACATTCTTCATAAAAACAAAAATAGGTTACTAAATGATTTCTTACTTTTCTACCACTACATAGCACAGTAAATCACTTCTTGACCTGATTGCCATCTGCAGCTGCAGAGTTATAATATTAGCTCTAACAGGTAAACTAGGGGTCAGCATATTTTCTATGTCGCTTGAAATACATTTTTCATGCTCGCTGTTCCGAGGTTTTAATATATATATATATATATATATATATATATATATATATATATATATATATATATATATATATATATATATATATATATATATATATATATATATATATATATTTAAACAGTAAAAGCAGCAGCGCTCTCCTGCATACAAATGAGTCCAAAATGTTGCTGCTGGAGGTACATTTCCCAAAAGTGCACAATTGTATATCACTAGGTACCCAAGTGTTCACAGAATAAAAGTGCCCCCAACTCCAAAATTTCAAAAGAGCCTTACCAGCCACTGACAACCCGAAGAGCATAAGTTGTGGGGTCCACTTTCCTCTCACTAGGTCAAGGACATCAGCAATGATGATAGCAAGGTAGTAGCTCTGTCACTGTAATGAATAGTGAATTGTCAGCTGCGGTGGATAGCAGTACCACCGCAGCTGCAGCTGGTTCCCTGCCTGCCAGTCTTCCTGTGCCTCAGGCGTCTAGCACGCCGAGGACAGGTGTGGGTGGTTGTCACTTGTCGGCTGCGGTGGATGGTGGGTCCACCGCGGGCATTACTGGGTCCCTGTCTGCCAGGTTTTCCGCGTCCCAGGCGTCTAGTACGCCAGGGACGCGTATCTCTACTGTTCTCAGGGGCACATTAGCGTGTGCGCGCGCTCACCGTCAGGAGCTTTATGCCAGGAGGAGGCGCGTCAGCTGACCAGCTGGTCGGCTGACGTCAGGGAGCACTCTCGCCTCTCCTGATTGGCTGAGGCTGATGGGCTTGCCTGGAGGGTCTCCTCCGCTTCTTAAGCCTCTCGGCTTCACTTGCAATTTGTCTGCTGTCGTGAATACTTCGTGTTAGCGCTCAGACCTTAGTTAGTTTACTAGTGTGTTAGAACCGACAGGAGCTGGGAATTCACACTAAGCTTAGGATCTGCTTGATAGCTTAAATTGTACTATTACTGTGTATTATCTGTGTATGACTCTGGCTAGCTCTGACCTATCTTACTCTTAGCGATTCTGTACCTTTGCCCATCTGGCCTTAATGCCGAACTCTGCCTGAATAACGTTCTGCCTTTGCCTGTCGATTCTGTACTGTAATCTGTCTGTCTGTTGCCGAACCGTTCTGTCTGACTATTCTACTCCCACCAGGGAGCCCTCGTCTCTGGTGAGAGGTGCTGTGCTGGCAGTGCCCAACTGCTCCTCTGGTGAGGTACTGCTACAAACTGTCAGTACTTACTGTTGCACCAATCGCTACACGCAGTGCAATAAAGTGGTATTACTTACCTGTTACACATCAGCACCTATATACCAGTATTATTGGTGATTCTGCAGATCACCATATAATCCGGTATATATTTGATTATAGGTGATACTGCAGATCACTTGATAATCAGAAGTCTGTTCTTGCTAACACCCATCGTTACAGAACAGCAGACCAAAATGTCTATGGATACACTTTGCGGTCAAGTTGAGCTGTTAACCACGGCTATTAACGCCTTAACCAACACAGTTAATGCTCGGCAGACACAGATCAACCAGTTATCTGAAGTGGTGCGGACCCTTCAGACCGCTAACGCAACAGTGCTATTCCCTGTGGTTACGGAACCTAAGGTTCCGCTCCCTGAAAGGTTTTCAGGGCATAGGTCGGATTTTCAGAATTTTAGGAACCGTTGTCTTACCTATTTTGAGTTACGACCTACATCTTTAGGTTCAGAAAGTCAGAAAGTAACATTTATCAAAACTTTGTTATTCGGGGATTTGCAGACATGGGCCTATAGTCTTACCACCGGTCATGAGGCCCTGACCTCTGTGCAGCAATTCTTCAAAACCATGGCAGTTATATATGATGATCTCGATATATCGGTGACCGCAGAAAGGAAACTTAAGACCCTCAGGCAAGGGCATAACACTGTCGAGACATACGCTGCTGAGTTTAGAAAATGGGCTGTGTCAGCTAGGTGGGGTCAGTTTGCTTTACTAGTGTAATGATCTGCTAGCCACTTTCGCTAGTGCTGTGGATCCTATCTCTCGCTTGTCCCTGTTTTCGTGTGTCTGTCTTGTCTGCTACGAACGCTTGCTGGAGGCTCGGTGAGGTAACCGTTAAGCAAGCGCTCGCATCCTCTGTTACATGTTTGTCTGTCAATGGTTAGTTAGGCGTGCTTGTCTCTATTGTGCTTATCACGTGGAGACCGCGCATGAACGCGTGCACTGTTGCGAATGAGTGCGGTGTTCGCGTTCAGTTAGCGTTTGTTATTTTCCATATCTCCTCATTGTATGATTTGCTGTGCCTTTGCTATCCTCGTATTCTGTTCTGATCTGCCTTGTGTCACTTTTGGCAATCGCCTTTCTTGCGGTTGCGTTTCTGTTTCGTATCTGCTGTTGTGTGTGCGCTGTCGCGGGGTGGCGACTAGATTGGCGCACACACATGCAACCTGTCCCTTTGCTCGTTCTCATTCGCAATCGCTTCTCTTGCGATTGCGTTCTGCGCTTCGTACAATTCCTGTCTGGGATTTGTGGAGGTACAGAGGATTGGTTCCTCTGCACTCCTCAGCACCAACAGGAATTTCCCTCTACAAGTGCGTAGCACCTTTTGCTGGGTTCCTGCAATTATACGCTTGTGGAGGATTTCCGCCGTATCAGCGCACGCGTTGTGCGCTGATCACGGAGAAAGTTCCACAATCGTTACAGCTAGACTGTTTTCTGACAGGGTTATCTGATGCAGTGGCAGATCTTATGTTAAGTCATCCTGAGCCAAAAACCATTGGTCCGTTATCAGAGACAAACCCGAGGCAGAGTCTCGGGAAGATCTATGCCTGTTGCCAGTTCCTCACCATCTCCTTCTCTTCCCCGGGATGAGCCGATGCAGATTGGACATTCAAAATTGTCGGAGGTAGAGAGGAATCGGAGACTGACTGAGGGACTCTGTTTGTACTGCAGAAAAGGGCCATGTGGTACAGAATTGCCGCAACTCTGCCGCTTAGGTGTAGCTAGAGGTACTACCCTAGGCGAGCCAGACTTACCTCTAAAAGAAAATCGTCTGCTGCTCCCGTGTTCTATTACCTGGGAGAATTGAGTCTTATCTACCCAGGCATTCATAGACTCGGGCTCCGCAGCCAATTTCATAGACTCTGATTTTGCTATGAAATTGGGAGCTCACATTGTTTCCCTAGACAGACAGATTATTGTAACTGCAGTGGATGATTCTCCACTTCAGGGGAAACAACCCCTCTCACAAACTCCTGTATTATTATGTCAAGTGGGGGTACTTCATAAAGAACAAATACAGTTCTTTGTGTTCAAAATGGCTACTTCTACAGTAATTCTTGGTATGCCATGGCTACAACAACATTCTCCTCAGATTGACTGGAGTTCTGGTCAGCTATTGAGCTGGTCGTCTCACTGTCATCATCATTGTTTGGAGAAAGTTGCTGTCTGTAACACCAAGGTTCAGATGGAAGGGTTGCCTGCACAATATAATGATTTCCTTGACGTCTTTTGTCCCAAAGCCGCAGATAAACTTCCACCACATAGAAGTTTCGACTGTGCTATTGAGTTGAGGTCAGGATGTATGCCTCCTAAAGGCCATTTGTATAACTTGTCTGGCCCTGAGAAACTTGCTATGCAGGAGTACATAAAAGAGAATTTGGCTAAAGGGTTCATTCGGTTTTCACAGTCTCCGGCCGGAGCGGGTTTCTTTTTTGTACAAAAAAAGGACGGTGGGCTTCGCACATGCATTGATTATAGAGGGTTAAACAAAATTACTGTAAAGAATCGTTATCCACTCCCTCTGATAGATGATTTGTTCTCACAGGTTACTAATGCCAGTATCTTCTCCAAACTTGATCTCAGAGGGGCATACAACCTGGTCCGCATAAGAGAGGGTGATGAGTGGAAGACGGCGTTCAACACGCCCGACGGGCACTACGAATACTTGGTTATGCCTTTCGGGTTGTATAACGCTCCAGCCGTCTTCCAGGAGTTGATCAATGAGGTCTTTCGGGAGGTGTTAGGGCGGTTTGTCCTCGTCTACTTAGACGACATCCTCATTTTCTCGTCTAGTTTAGCCGAACACAGGGAACATGTGAAGTATGTGTTAAGAAAACTCAGACAGAACTCTCTATATGCCAAGCTAAAGAAGTGCCTCTTCGAAGTCTCTGACGTCCCCTTCCTGGGTTATGTCATTTCTACTACTGGTCTCACCATGGACCCTAGTAAAGTATCTGCCGTATTAGAGTGGCCACAACCTTTGGGGTTGAAGGCACTTCAGAGGTTCCTTGGATTCACCAACTACTATAGGAAGTTTATTAAAGGATTTTCCTCTGTGGTGTCACCCCTCACAGAACTTACCAAAAAGGGGGCTGACACTTACAATTGGTCGGCGGAAGCACATGCTGCTTTCGCAACATTGAAAGAATTGTTCTGTTCCGCACCTATTCTGCGGCATGTTGATATCAGTCTCCCCTTTATTGTGGAGGTGGATGCGTCTGAGGTAGGGGTTGGGGCTGTGTTGTCTCAACACTCAGGTCTTCAGGGCAGATTGCAACCGTGCGCTTTTTTTTCTTGGAAATTCTCTCCAGCCGAGAGAAATTACGATATTGGGAACCGCGAGCTCTTGGCGGTCAAACTCGCGTTTGAGGAATGGTGCTATTGGCTCGAAGGAGCTGAGCATACTATCACGGTCTATACTGACCACAAGAATTTAGAATATATTGAGGGGGCCAAGAGACTTAGTCCCCGACAAGCTCGCTGGTCTTTATTCTTCTCAAGGTTCAGATTCGTAATTACCTATAAGCCAGGAAGTAAAAACATCAAGGTAGATGCTCTGTCTAGATGTTTTGAGCCTGAGACAGTACAGCCCCCAGCCCCAGAGAATATCCTGCCTGGGAAGGTGGTCTTAGCAGCCACCAACACGTGGGAGGATTGGATGTCGGTATTGGGTCCTTACCAAAGGGATATTCCAGAGGGGAAACCAGATGGAGTACTGTTTGTCCCTATGCAATTCTGGTTGCAGATTCTACAGTTGTTCCATGCACATAAGAATGCAGGTCATCCTAGAGTGGCTAGAACGCAGGACTTGCTCGACAGGTGTGTGTGGTGGCCGTCTCTGGTAACTGACTGTAAGGAGTTTGTCAGAGAATGTTCGGTTTGCACTAGGAACAAACCGTCCAGACAGGCTCCGGTGGGCACACTCCAGTCTTTACCAGTGCCTGAGCAACCGTGGACCCATTTGTCCATGGATTTTGTGGGTGAACTTCCCAGGTCAGAGGGTAAAACTGTCATCTGGGTGGCTGTTGACAGATTCAGCAAAATGGCCCACTTTATCCCATTGGACGGATTCCCCTCAGCTCAGGAATTGGCGGATCACTTCATCCAGCACATTTTTAGGTTACATGGGATACCAGAAAATGTGGTGTCAGATAGGGGGGTCCAATTCGTGTCCAAATTTTGGAAGGCATTTTGTCATCATCTAGGAATGAATTTGTCATTTTCCTCAGGCTACCACCCACAGACCAACGGGCAAACAGAGAGTCAATCTGTCACTGGAGCAGTTCCTCAGGTGCTATGTGGCTGATGCTCAATTGGAATGGGCAAAATTCCTGCCGTATGCGGAATTCGCACATAATAATTTGAAGAGTTCCTCTTCTGGTTTCTCCCCTTTTCAGGTGGTTTCAGGCAGATCGCCTAAGTTCTCCCCGTTACCTGTAGTGTCCTCTTCTCTCCCTGCTATGGAGGATTGGCAGAGATCTTTGAGGGACATCTGGGCTATGGTAAAAAGAAATTTGGAAAAGGCTTTCGTTACCCAGAAGAAACATGCGTTAAAAAGCGGTCTGCAGAATGGGAATTTGTTCCTGGGGATATGGTGTGGGTTTCTACTCGACACTTGGCATTGAATCAGCCTTCAGCCAAGCTAGGCCCTAGGTTTATTGGTCCATATCCGGTATCCCAAAAAATTAATAATGTGACTTATGCGATCACTCTGCCTTCCAGTATGAGATGTGGGAAGTCTTTTCACGTATCTCTGTTAAAGCCTGCTGTGCATGTGGATTCCTCTCCCCCCCCCCCTCCTTGGTGATTGCTGGAGAACCAGAGTATGAGATTGAACAGATAATGGATTCTCGTAAGGTGCGCAACGCTATTCAGTATCTGGTGCACTGGAAAGGGTATGGGCCTGAGGAGAGATTGTGGGTACCAGTTTATTGCATGCATGCTGAGGAATTGAGACAAAGGTTTCATGAACTACATCCTGAGAAACCGGGTGGTATGTGTCCAGAGTCCACGCCTCAAGGGGGGGGGGTACTGTAATGAATAGTGAATTGTCAGCTGCGGTGGATAGCAGTACCACCGCAGCTGCTGCTGGTTCCCTGCCTGCCAGTCTCCCTGTGCCTCGGGCGTCTAGCACGCCGAGGACAGGTGTGGGTGGTCGTCACTTGTCGGCTGCGGTGGATGGTGGGTCCACCGCGGGCATTACTGGGTCCCTGTCTGCCAGGTTTTCCGCGTCCCAGGCATCTAGTACGCCGGGGACGCGTGTCTCTACTGTTCTCAGGGGCACATTAGCGCGTGCGCGCGCTCACCGTCAGGAGCTTTATGCCAGTAAGAGGCGCGTTAGCTGACCAGCTGGTCGGCTGACGTCAGGAAGCACTCTCGCCTCTCCTGATTGGCGGAGGCTGATGGGCTTGCCTGGAGGGTCTCCTCCGCTTCTTAACCTCCTCAGCGGTATGGACGAATATATCCGTCCATCACCGCCGGAGGTCGCCGCTCAGGCCCTGCTGGGCCGATTTTTACAAACTAAAAAGCAGCACACGCAGCCGGCACTTTGCCAGCCGCGTGTGCTGCCTGATCGCCGCCGCTCTGCGGCGATCCGCCGCGAGCAGCGGCGAAAGAGGGTCCCCCCAGCCGCCCGAACCCTGCGCAGCCGGAACAAAAGTTCCGGCCAGCGCTAAGGGCTGGATCGGAGGCGGCTGACGTCAGGACGTCGGCTGACGTCCATGACGTCACTCCGCTCGTCGCTATGGCGACGATGTAAGCAAAACAAGGAAGGCCGCCCATGTACATCACAAAAAAGCAAGAGGACAACTAAGTGCAGACAGCTTTTAATAGTTAAAATCTTCAGTTTACCAAGATAAAATTAAAATCCAAATCACTTAAAGTGCAACTGTAGCGGGAGGGCTATGGAGGCTGCCATATTTATTTCCTCTTAAGCAATACCAGTTGCCTGGCTGTCCTGCTGATCCTTTGCCTCTAATACTTTTAGCTACAGACCCTGAACAAGCAGATCAGATGTATCAGTGAATAAATAAGTGTGTAGACTTAAAGTGCTGCTAGTCTGCAACCCTAGTGGTTTCGCTATTTGGCATCATCAGGGTATACAGTACATTATAAAAACAGGTCAATGTGGCTTTTTAAAAATTAGATGTGACACAATTAAAACCGTTCTTAAGGCAAACAAAGAAAGCAAAGTCAAGGCAGTGCCAATTTAGCATTGTTTAAAGTACAACTGCCCCCAAAAGTTTTCCTTTTTGCTAGAAGTGCTGTACACTACCGGACAGGCAGAAAACAGCCATATTACTTCAGTTCCAAACATTAGTAGACCATTCACAATCTAGAATCATTACTACAGTGATTACTATTCACCAGTCCTTTTTACTGCTAGCTTGTGACTGGTACCTGGCTAACCAGATAAAAAGGACACCGGGAGCATCTGAGATGTGGATGTTTACAGATAAAAACACACGCCTACTGCCACGATTTCTGAATAAGCGGCTATCTTCAAAGCTGCGTAACGTGCATTAGGACTTTGGTGCCATTGCTTCGTGGCATATGGACTTTTTATGGTGTTACGTCATACCCAGGCCCGGATTTACATCACCAGAGCCTATAGGCACAGATGTCCTGGCTCCTTAGACTTCTCCCTCCATGAACCTACAAACCCCCACCGAACTGCACCACAATTGTTCTGGCTGTTCCAGCTGTCACTTCTCCCTTACTTCCCTTGCCCATCATATGTAGCTACAAGTGCCCCTTAGGTGCCCCTGACTGAAGGGAGAACTGGTCCATGGAATGCCGAGAGCAGGATGAGTAACCTCTCATTTACTCTCATCAGAGCTCCGCATAGAGGAGGGAGGGGAGTGAGCCACCTTTCTATCATCAGGCACCTGTAGGCACGTGCCTAAAGTGCCATATGGTAAATCCGGCCCTGGTCATACCTATACATTTATTAAAATTTTAATTAAGAGCTTTGTTTCCTATTATTGAATTGTTATGTACAGGCCTTAAAACCTTCACCAAATTATGTAGCGAGTATTGACCAGGCTGGTCTGTAAATGTGCGTTTGGCATGTCACTGCTAATAACACGGTTTGTAGCAAGTGATCCGCAGCAACATTTTTGCTTGCAAAGTGTATTGCACAGAGACTAGTTACACATCATAGTAGTAATTGTGCAAACAACAGTTCTGAAAAAGACCCATAGCAACCCACGGCCATTTAAATCAAGGTCAGAAATAGCATTTATCCCTGGGCTATAATTAAGTGTGCTATATGGGGAACTTGAATATACAGCTAAGGTCTCAAGTGTTGTAGAGTAACAAGGGGCTCGTTATTTAAAAATTAACATTATTTACTTTAGGGGTAAAGTGACAGGAAGCTATCAGACATTGGTTCCATTGATCTCTGTTCTAGTCCAGGTAAACTTATAAAGGCTGAACTTTAAAAATGGCTTAAGCCAAAAGTTCATCCAGGTGCATTTAACTTTTTTTTTTTTTTACATTGTTGTCGCTTTTATTTTCTTCTGAACTCACAGTCCACACAGTCAGAAAAAAATACTCAAAATAGATAGTTAGGTCTAAAAGCAGGTTTAACATAGGTATGTAGTGTTAAGCAAGACAAATAACATTCATATTGCGCTCTTCAACTGGCGGAATCAAAGCATCAGGGCTGCAGCTACTAAGATGAACTCTATAGGCAGTAGCAGTGTTAAAGAGTCTTGCCCAAGGTCTCCTACTGAATAGGTGCCTACTGAATAGGTGCTGGGAGGAAGAACAAAGATTAGAATTCTGGTCTCCTGTGTCAGAAGCAGAGCACTTAACTGGTACACTATCCAGCCACTGCAAGATGTAGTCAGTGATTGATATCTACCTTACACTGATCACGTCTTACTTTACCACCTTGCCTTCTTGCATCACTGAAGATAAAGATCTCATCTGATATTGTCTGCATTGATCAGGGCCTTACAAAATAAATGCAGTCTCGTTTGTGTACAGCCCCACCCACAGCAGAGGCGTGTGAATTCTGGGCCTGTCAGCATCACATCACTATGACCCTCTAACTTTTTTTAAAGACTTTTATAACCTGATCTTTACCCCTTCTAGAATGATATAGGTACTAATATAACTAATCTAATGTAATAAATACAGTAGGGGCTGATTATAAGAGGAAAAATGTGTCTGGTGTGAGTAAAGTTATCAGCAGGCACCACACTCTGTTAAACCACTGATTCAATAAGTAATGTAACATGCCATGGCAGATATTAACTCACGTGGTGCATTAAAGTATTTGGCTTGAACATTAGGATGCTGCAATCAACATATTGGTGGGAAATTGTTATTGCTTTTCCTGAGCACAGCACATCCTTTAACTATTTTATTATGTCTGTGTTGGTTTTGGCTGTTATTTAATTTTTTTAATTGTAAGGATGCAGCAGTGTGCAGAGAGATAAGAGCCTCATCAAAACATTTTTTTGGAATGTGCTACCGGTGCTTTCTCCCCAAGAAAACAATCTTATTGGTACAGATCAGTGGACCAATGGGGAGCTCTGGCATAAGATGCTTATGCTGGAGCTCCCTTCAGTACAGTATTGCAGTGGAGCAAAGGATGCAAATAACCATTGGGGTTCTTCAATCAAGATTACAAGACAATTGCCAAGGATTACAACGATTGAGAGAAACATGGACATACAATTGTCATTTCTGGCCAGCAAGCTTCTTTTGGCTTGGCATGCTTCTCAGTTGAATCATGCAAATACATATTTGAAAACATTAGCATATTGCTACCCCTTACAATAGTCGCCAGTGCACAGGGTTGGATTGTAAAAATAGAGGGCATCACAGTGGATAATTGGTTAGCATCCTTGCCTTGCAGCGCTATTTGATTCAACCCATTGACACAGTCTATACAGTAGGAGTTTGCATTTTCTCCAGTGAGATGTGTGGGATTATTCGGGGTGCTTGTTCCCCTCCCACATCCCAAAAAACGATTGGTAGGTTGAATGGCTTCCATCCAAACCTGGCCCAGTAGTGCAGCAAGAACATCAGACTGAGCCGTAGTGGGCCAGTAAGTATTTGGTTTAATGGCCTCTAAATGTTTCTGTAAAAAGAGTTTCAATGCCCTATAAATGTGTAAACTATACAGTATAACTAAAGTAACAAGTAAATGTAAAGTGTGTGTGTGTGTGGGGGGGGGGGGGGTGCCTGTATGTGTACAGTTTCCTGTCTGTGAGCCAGTTTCCTGTCTGTGAGCCTTGTTGCATTGCAGGATATAACAGCTGTTTCCAACTGCCAAGCAACCAGTATCTACCTCTGTGCATATGTATATCTATAAAAAACAGAAAAAACCTTTTAGCCTATCACATTTCTAGGAGGTGTGATTATAGAAAATGACAGTTGGTGCGGTCTGATTTTTTTTTCACGTCTGCCAGAAGTAAACATGGCTACGTGCACGCTGATTGTAGCTCAAACAATATGAACACATTTTTTCATCTCTCTACTTGTTTTTAACTTCTCCCTTTGCAAAATATTTTATTTATTTTTCTCCCTTGTTGCTAAAGTTCCTCTTCAAGTGTGTTAAAAATAAGACATCGATTAAAAATAGAATGCACTTACATTACATTTTTCAGCTTTGTTTTAAATAATGAAATCACTTGTCCAGCCTTCTTACAGATTGTGTTCTGAAGTGCTGTTAAGAATTGGACAGGGATGATAAGCAGTGCAGACAGACAAAAGAGAACTGAAAGAAGAGTCTAAGAGCAGGGCAGAAAATGTCAGAAACAGATTTTTCAAACAGAGATCGCCACACGCTGTAGCTAGTTTAGTATTAATATAAGCACAAAGTAACTACTTGTGCTGTGCATACATATACTGAAAGTGACAAGTCAGTATTATAAAGCAAGGATAACATCAGTATTGCAAGTATATTGCATTATTGATAAGGTTCCCATTTTAGGACATTGTAGGTCTTAGCTATGAGTGTGATAACTCTTCTGTTATGCTGTAACATCATGCACATCTCTTTGGGAAACATCCATCTGTGTTGTACTATATAAAAGCAAATGTAAAGAGAATAAAAATATGCAACCAGATCTGTGTAGCTCCCAAACTCTTGATTTATTTTTAGATTGCTATTGGTGAGGTGACACCCCACTCTTGACACTTGAGGCTACAAAGCAAAGTCACTTAACCTTAACTTTGGTATTGATTTTCTGCTGCTGTATGACAAAAAAATAAAAATAAACAGAAACATCATCTCAATAATTTGCATTAAAAACTATGGAACAAATAGCACAGCTAATGAGCTATGAGCACCTTATTGGGTTTTACATTGGGCCCCTCAAGCACTTTATACATAATTAATATAAAGCACCAATGCCTGCCAAGGACAGCCACAGTGTCAAACACACTGGGTGGGAGATGATGCATGGTTGCTCAGCTGTGTAGGACCGCAGACTGGGAGATTATCAGTGCTGCGTAATATTTTGGCACTTTAAATACAATAAATAAGTAAATAAATAGAAATGATAAGCAATACCAGTGCGACACAAAACTCTTCACAGCTTTGGTGAGGTGGACAAACATTTTTCCTCTGCCTTATTTTATGGAGTGTGACTTTATGTACTGCTGTAGTGGGAAGGAGGGTGGTAACAAGCAGGATATGCCTTACTGTGGCAAGCCACTATAGCAACTGCCACAGTATGATATGACATGGTGGAACACTGAAGGGAAGGCCAACCAGGCCAGGTACAGCTTTACTCTTGCTGGATGTTTGAATGAATGAAAATTTAGGGTGTGTACTGATATATCTGCTTCTTGGTTTCTTATTCTATTTATTATAATCTCAGTCTTTCGTTGCAGTAAAGCTATTTATTGTTTTCCCAAGTTAAAGGGGAACTTCAGCCTAAACAAACATACTGTGATTAAGTTACATTAGTTATGTTAATTAGAATAAATAGGTAATATAATCTCTTACCGACCCTGTTTTAAAAGAAAAGGCAAATGTTTGTGATTCATGGGGGCTGCCATCTTTGTCATGGGGGCAGCCATCTATTTGGTTGAAAGGAGGTGACAAGGAGCATGAGACACAGTTCCAACTGTCCTGTGTCCTGATAACCCCTCCCAGCTGCACACGCTAGGCTTCAAATGTCAAATTCAAAATGTTAAAAAAAAAAAATTGCACCAAAACAGCAGAACATCAGAAATCCCATCATGCTTTGCACAGCATAAGGGGAAAACTGCCCGGGCAGTTTTCTTCTGTGCAGCTAAAAATGAGGCTTGTATAAGAGAAACAAAATTCTGTAGCTGTGAAACTGTTAAAGAAACACCAGGCCTTTTCAGTGCTGCTGAGTCGATTTTTAGTCCGGAGGTTCACTTTAAAGAGAGTATAACAAAGTACAGACAGACAAAGTTACAAGTTAAGGTGCTCCGCTAGTTCTATCTACTCTGACTAGTTGCGTATTAATGCAGGTAATAAATCTTGATGGTTACTTCTTTCATCAAGATGGAGGCTGGAGGCTGCTCTCTGCACTCCTGCTGCTGGGATCTTTCTGCTGGAATCTTGCTTATGGAGATCTCATGGAATATCTTCTGGGATCTTATGGAAGCTCTCTCTCTGCCTCACGATTACTTCTTAAATAGTCATGAAACTCAATCATTCATATACACACACCCACACGACCGCCTCCAGCTCAGGTGTCATTCCACCCTCTGTCCTTCCCAGTTATGTCTTCTTTGGACCTCTAGGTGGTGTTATAACCTCACCCATGAAGTCCTGGGATGTTGGCTGCCAGGTGTTTTCTGTGCACCAGGGGCACTGTGACCACACAAGTTTTTGCCCGAAGTCCTTAACAGGACAGTTAAACATTCCGTTGGGCTGTTGCCTTGGTCTGATTGTCCGGAGGCTTCAGTGCCCAACCCTCAACCGAAAACCTATTATTTCAACAGGGATCCTTGTTTATGGTTGGGAAGCATTGTGGCTTTTAGATGCTACCACTACGGGGAATGCCATTCCAGTCTTTGTCAGATGGTAGTTTGATCCTCACTCTTTGATCTTGTTTTTGTAAACAGAAAGGCCTGAAACACACCAGAGGAGTTTTTCTGAGCGTTTTGAGTTTTTAAATCTGCTGCTAATGTTATCCTATGCGTCTGTGCACACTGGAGCAATGAGGTTTTGTAAAAAAAAACATAGCATTACATTGGGAAGAGCTTTTGAAACCTCTAAAAGCTCTTCCCAATGTAATGCTATGGGGTTTTTTACAAAACCTCATTGCTCCAGTGTGCACAGACACATAGGATAACATTAGCAGCAGATTTAAAAACTCAAAACGCTCAGAAAAACTCCTCTGGTGTGTTTCAGGCCAAACAGAGCACTGTCGGTTTATAGAAGTTGCTCATTCGCCTGTGATTGACCTGGTCCACTCTGTGTTCAATATTCCAGATAAAATAATATCCAACATGTACATAGATTTAAACTGAACTATCTATTTTATCCTGTGACCGACCAATTTTTATCACAAGTTATATAGTACAACACAGTTTACCATCTTAAATGGAGGTTACAAATTCTCCTTACTTCCTGTGTCCGCCTATTAACCTTCATACTGTGAGCACAAAAGGGTCGGGTTCTCTCTCATCATGCCTTAGGCTTGGTTCACATATGACATAGCGTGAAAAAGTAGCATTTTAGGATGGTGCAATTGCGTTTTTCTATTGCGTTTTTACCGCATTTTTGTGCGTTGTGGTTTTTTTACGCAGATGCGTTTTTATGCGTTTGCGGTTTGCTAATGTAAAACGCATATGCGTTTTGTATGCGTTCTTTAATTTAAATTTATGCAAATTACTAGGAAGACAACAGGAAGCGGAAACGCATCAGAAATCTTTAATTTTTTATTAAAAAACACATGCAAAACGCAATGCATATGCGTTACCATAGACTTTCATTATGTGCGTTTTGGCAGCCATCCTGCATAATATGCAACACTACCAGCATTTGCGAAACGCATACTGTAAAAATGCATTGAAATGTCCCATAGACTAACATTGCTGCGTAAAACACAGCGTTTCCCGCTACGCTAGCGTTTCTGCTACGTGTGCACCCAGCCTTAGTATTGCTGTATCTTACACACAGTGTGCACACTTGGCCTGGTGTGCTACATCACTATTACCTGTATTAGCCTTGCTTGTCCATGCCATTTATTTGCCCTACATACTATTTAATTGTTCCATGCTATGGAAATTTGCCACCATTTAAATTAGGAATAATAATAATACACAGCCATCAAAATGCTTGACATCGACTCTGCAGAGAATGACTCTCATATGCTAATTCCAAGATCCAAATGGTTTTAGATTGAACATATCCCTGACCCCTTTCACTTCCCCCACACGACACTGACAAGGCTGGGAGGTGTTTGGAACATTAATACAGGTAACCTTGTGGTGTGAGATGTGTATTTAAGCAGCCACTTTAATTGATTTATAACCCTTCAGGTCCACTTTAATGCATCGGAGTGCATCTATAGCATTGCAGTGGGCAGAATAATAAAGAACTATCACTGGCTAGTGATTCTAGGCAATATGCACATAAACAAGCAAGTAAAGCTGCCTGCACAAACATACATAATCATAAGCTATGTACAAATCAAGCTTTATAAGCATAAAAGCCACAACAATAAGATTGTCTACCTTAAACATGATAGGTTGCTTTAAATGAAACACAGAAGATTAGAGCAATAAAAGCTAGCAGAAACAGAAGTACAAGTGTGCCTGTTATTAAAGCGGAAACACGTCTATCAGTATAATACACAGCTTGTTAGTGTTCTTGAAAGATTGATTGATTTTTTGGTATTTACTTTAGCCTGGCTTTCTGTCTTGTTTCCTACAGTGATGCTAATATGGTTGAAATTGAATCACATAAGAGCCTGCAGAAGGAAACATCTAAAATGCAACAAGAAAGACAAACTACTTAGCATGCAGCTCAGGTGAGATGGAAAGAAAGAACTGGATGCCACTCAAAACAAGTTCTGTACCAACCACCCGCAGCCTGTCGGCCACCTGAGACTGGGGCCAGGGATTACAGCCAGCTCAAATACATATTAGAAAAGACCTTTGTGACTAATGATAGTTCGAGTCTGAGGGATTCTCAGAAAGGTTAGAACAGTGGAATTTACTCATCAACACCATGCAAATACAACCGTGCGTTTTAAATGGAGATTTGGTAGTTATGCAGAATAGGGGAAAGCATGGGGGACATTGAAGCAGATTAGGTTCCTGTGTCATTAAAAACGTGTCTTGTCATGGGCTTTGAGGAGTCACCGAATATCTACACTAGAGATTAGAAATCATGGCAAAACAAACTGCAATGAAGTACCGTAAGAATCAGATTTTGATTATACAGGTTTGCCTTTATGCAAAACTAATACCATATAAACCCAACTATGGAAGATTCAACGAGACACCTTTTTGTGTTCTAGAAGCCAGGTTCACAACATGTAGTTCATGTTCCCTGAGGGTTTGCTTTAAGGTGTACCCACCGTACCCCTGAACTAGGAGAATAAATTATTGAATGAAGCTCATGGTAGGCTAGATTAACTCTTCCTTAGTGCTCTAACTCTGCTTATTGCCCTTGAGGTCCCTCACATGGAGCTGGGAAAAAAGGGCGCATGCCGCTAGTGGACAAAAAGGGCACCGCCATTCACTCCCATAATAAATAGCGTTTAATGGGCGCCGAGTAGGAAAAAAGGGCGCCGGAGCTAAATAAAGTTTATAAACGGTGCCAGGAGCTAAATAAAGTTTACAAACGGCGCCCGGCGATGTTTAATGATTTATAACTGAACTTGTGGTGATTTACGTTTATAAAATGCACCCGTGCCGAATAACGTTTATGAAAATACTAAACATATTTATCTTATTTAAATAATTAAAACATTATTTAAAGTTTTATCCCTTACTGTTTGTAAAACATTATTATTCACAAAATAAAGCGATCAGTACGTAACGTAAATTGCAAAATATTTTTTGAATCCACAATTAGTAAAACATTATTATCCACATAATAAAGGGGGGTCTTAGGTTTAGGCACCAACAGGGGGGTCTTAGGTTTAGGCACCAATAGGGGGGTCTAGGGGTTAGGGGTAGGTACAGGGAGGGGTACTTAGGCAACAACAGGGGGGGTCTTAGGTTTAGGCACCAACAGGGGCGTCTTAGGTTTAGGCACCAACAGGGGGGTCTTAGGTTTAGGCACCAACAGGGGGGGTCTTAGGTTTAGGCACCAACAGGGGGGGTCTTAGGTTTAGGCACCAAGAGGGGGGTCTAGGGGTTAGGGGTAGGTACAGGGAGGGTTACTTAGGCACCAACAGGGGGGGGTCTTAGGTTTAGGCACCAACAGGGGGGTCTTAGGTTTAGGCACCAACAGGGGGGTCTTAGGTTTAGGCACCAACAGGGGGGTCTTAGGTTTAGGCACCAACAGGGGGGTCTTAGGTTTAGGCACCAACAGGGGGGTCTTAGGTTTAGGCACCAACAGGGGGGTCTTAGGTTTAGGCACCAACAGGGGGGTCTTAGGTTTAGGCACCAACAGGGGGGTCTTAGGTTTAGGCACCAACAGGGGGGTCTTAGGTTTAGGCACCAACAGGGGGGTCTTAGGTTTAGGCACCAACAGGGGGGTCTTAGGTTTAGGCACCAACAGGGGGGTCTTAGGTTTAGGCACCAACAGGGGGGTCTTAGGTTTAGGCACCAACAGGGGGGTCTTAGGTTTAGGCACCAATAGGGGGGTCTTAGGTTTAGGCACCAACAGGGGAGTCTAGGGGTTAGGGATATGTACAGGTAGGGTTCTGTGTAAGAGTAGGCTTAGGTATAGTTTTATTAAAATTTTAGTAATAATTACTAATGTATTACAACACTTATTACGAACGTAGTTATATTTATATCATCTTTATAAACAATATTTTCAGATTTTATTATAAGAACAAACCATAAATGACGGTTATTCACAATAATATACAATTATAACAATTAAACATATATTATTGGTTTTTTTATAAACGTAATTATAAGTTTAACTTTTGAAACAGGGAAGATTAACGTTTTCACAATTTCCGATTTCATAAACATTATTTAATGATTTATAATTTTGTTAAACATTATTTGTAAACGAAATATAGCACACTATATTTATAAACCCTATTAATGATTAATTATTATTTAGAGTTTACACCCCGCACCCTTTTTGTCCAGGCGCCCTTTTTGTACGTACGCCCCTCACATTCCCTGTCCCCAGTCCTCTTACCACCAGTGCCTTCTGGAAGTTCCTCTGAGTGACTCAGAGCTATTCTGAACTGCACAGGCATGAATTTAGAACTGTGTATGTGTAGTGAAAGAAAGTTCTGAATCATGCATTGCCACTAAAGGGAACTTCCTTGAAAAGGTATTCAACTGGAGGATCCCATTAGATATGATGAGGACCAGGGACAGGGAACAAGAGGGACCCTGAGGACAACCTTTAAGGTTAACACACTCATAAAAAGGTAATCTAGCCCACCTTGGGCTTCATTCATTTTTTTGTCCCCGGTTACAGTGAATTTTGTAATGTAAAAAAAAATGACAAATCATTATTGTTAGTTAATTAATGAAAAACATAAAGGATTATTTCCCAGCCAGTTTCTTGATCAAAAGTGTAGTCCGATGTGTTGAAAAAACTCAAATGCGAGCGGACGGGGAGGAGCCACAGGGGATTGATTGGCGCATAGCACTGCATCAAGCTTTACAAAGCTTGTGATTTAACAGCACTCAATAGATTTCCACTGAAACCTGCTGAGATTGAGTGGCTCAGAGTGTGCAGTGTTGTGTATGAATCAATCTAATCAGGAATGTATTGATTTGCTTGGCATATCAAGCCATAATCTATCTTTATTGGACAACTTCTTCAGTTCTAATGGGGTAGAGGAAATACACTTCTATGTAAATGCAAGCCACTTACCCCAGCCAGCAAGCAGTCTAGTAGCTAGCTGATACAACTAACATTCATAATTAGATTCGATTAGCTTTTTTTGTATAAGCTTCAGCACAGTGAGAGTGACAAACATCTTCTCATTATAGGACAGGAAAAGGGGACGAGTTGAAGCTACCTTTTTTTTCTATAGAGAGATCATAACCTGGATAAATGAAAGCATTCAGAAAGATAGTACCTTAGAGGAATCCATTTGACTCAAGACTAACTGGTGCAATTCTTCCTAAAAAATAAACAGGAAAGGCAAAGATTACAGGACCTGAAGCCCATGTTCCTTTTCATGGAGCTTGCAGATGGAGTTACCAATATGACTTTATATACAATGAATAATAGGACAAGTCTCTGTTATGATCAGTCTCAAAGGTCAACCTTGTTGACCCTGGCACCATCGGTAGGTGCAGGCTTGTCCAGAGCTTGGATTCTAAATGGCATCCAGGCTCCACCCCACAAGAAGTGCTCGATAGACTACTTTGCTCCATATACAGCCACCAAGTCAAGGCTTCTTGGTTTGCCCCACTGACAGGCTATGTGATAATGAGACAAGCCAACGGTCAGAGCAAGAAGCAAGTGCCAGGCAATCTTAGTCCACATTAAGGCCACAGCTCATGAACAAGTGGCAAACAATCATAATAGATATGTAGGATAGGGGTCAAAGGCAGATGGAGTTCAAGCAAAGTCAGAATAACACACAATACCAAAATCTCTCAGAGCTGCTAAGAACACAATAACAAGGTGCTGGCAGCTTAGGGCCTAAATAAGCCAAGTAGGGTCAAGCTCCTGCTCAGTCACTACATTTTCCAGCAGATCCCTTTGTGCCCGTCTGGTGCCTGGCAAGAGATGCATTTGCACTCCCACAGTGTGAAAAATCAAAAGGTCCAGAAGGCACACAAACAGATAAACCAGCATAATCCCACAGGCACTGGACAGGTGTGCCATAACAGACACTTAAATAACACTCAGCAATTAAAAAATAAAGAAGGAAAGGTATTACTTAACCATTTCAGCCAGCGGGTTGTTTTCACCTTATGGACGAGAGGCATTTTCACATTTCAACACTCCTCCCATTCATTCCCCAATAACTTTATCACTACTTATCACAACCAAATGATCTATACCTTGTTTTTTACGCCACCAATTAGGTTTTCTTTTGGTGGTACATTATGCTAAGAATTATTTTATTCTAAATGCATTTTAACAGTAATAATAAGAAGAAAATGGAAAAAAAATAATTATTTCCCAGTTTTCAGCCATTATAGTTTTAGAAATTAAACATTCAGTGGATAAAAGCCATTTTATTTGCCCAGTGTCCTGTTTATTGCAAAATTTAAATTATATCCCTAGTACAATGTATGGTGACAATATTTTATTTGGAAATGAAGGTGCATTTTTTCAGTTTTACATCCATCCCTATTTACAAGCCCATAATTAAAAAATGATGTAACCAGTTGTCATACATATTAAAAATAATTAAGTCCCTAATGCCTGTAGGTGTAATTTTACTATTTGGCCACAAGAGGTCCTCACACAGGACTTCCTGTAAGCATACAATAAGTATGCTGATTAGGAAGCGATGTGTTACTATGTAACTAAGGAAGTGACACGGGCATCCATTGATGCCTGCGATTACGGTGGCCTGGAGGGGAGATGAATGAACGTGAACTTTGTTCCCATTCATTGATCTAACGATCGGCTTCGGTAAGCGTTGTAAATCGGCGAGCGGAAGGCAGCTTTGTATTTAAGAATGATCACTGTTTTTGACCCTGTTGCTGGGAACATCGCAATTACGGGCTTCTGCCCGCATGATCGCGCACACAGCCCCCAAACTGCAGGGATGTGACTATCACATCCCTGTGGCTGTGGCAGCTGCCGCTGCGGATATGAGGCTTACGTCCAAGCGGCAGAATTCGTTAATAGGCATTTGCAAAATAAAGGTGCCATGAAATATGCATGCCTGGGAACAGCCTATGGTACAATACCGGTAACATATGATATTCTTTTAATCTGCTAATTTCAATAGTAAAATATTGCTAATGTTAACAATATTTAACTACAGCTAAACCTAACCCTATTCTTACACAGAACATTTCCGCCTCCGATGCCTAACCCTAACCCCTCCATGCCTAACGTCAAAACCTCTCCTTTCTAATGCCTAACCTTAAACCATCACTTCATGCCTAACCTTAACCCCCCCCCTTCCTCGTGCCTAACCTTAAACCATCACCCCCACACCTAACTTTAAAACCCCTTTTCCTGATGACAAACCTTAACCACCCCCACCCATCTCCACAAATTTGCAGCAAAAAAACAAAAAAATTCATTCACCACCAAAAACAAGTATTATCTGGCGCCAGATAAATACATTACCTTCTATAAGCGAAATTCCTACGGGCACCTATGGCAGCGCTCAAACTACCACTGCTACTCGTGCCCAAATCCCTAGTTTCCCATAATCAATGTTAGTCATCAATACACAGTATTATGGTACCCAAGTGGATAATACTGCACCAATCTTTAAAAGCAAGTGATTAGGCAGATGAATGGGGTGGAAACACAGAGAGCGTTTGGGAGCGTGATGTTACCGCAAACGTGCCGTGACTCTTCTAGCGTGTAACTCCTGACTCACAATGGCAGCTTTCCTCAGACAGGTATTTACTTGCCTAATTAACAGGTTCCCTATAAAAGGAAAGAAGTTAAACAGGACGGCAGCGGTATGACTGATTGCGGTAGGTGCTGCGCAGTTGTGATAATAACAGCTGCTGCATTAGGCTTATGACAGGTTTGCTTTAATCTGAATGCTGACAGATTCAGAGAGAACGTGTTGCTTTATCTAATTAGTAAATTGCTGCGCGCTCAAGCTTTCCTTTCTTAGTGACAGATTGCGTTTAGCAACTAATCACGTCAAACTTTTAATCACATATTTTTCAACAAAATTCCCATAGAACGGGATTTCTAAGCCTAAAATCCCACATTAATGAATATATAAAATGTACAAACAAGTGCATGGCTTCCATAATAACTTACATATCAATGCTCCTAAATTGGTTGTAGCTGACAATTGCCTTCTCTACAAAGGTGTGAATTCATCTGTTACTGCCAACCTGTGACACGTTGTAATAACGTACCTGGCAAACATCATATTGCTACTGTGAATACATTCTCATATAAGCTTTGTGCTTTTTTCCCCTTTTTTGTTGCTAGATACTGTTCATCTAAAATGCTCAAGGGCATAACCTGCTAATAGCACTAATTCCTGCTACCAATTAGTTTCAGAAAATGAAATGATACAATTAATTCAACTTATTACAATAAAATATGAATTTGCATGTGTGTCTTTTCATGCTATTAATTTGTTTTCTGGTTGTTTTTTTCTTAATCTTTTTTATTTCGTTGCCTGTTTTTAGCACTGTGTGATCAGCTATGTCCAGCCTTTTCTGATCTGCTAATGAGCATAAAGGGGTGGACCTCAAGAAGGAAGAGTGTGTAGTGATGGCAGTCTTTCCATCTCGTCTTCTATTGTGTCATAGAACAGTCATTGATGAGGCCTGCCTTCATATTCAATAGCTAGAACTACAATTATTAGTCTGTGACAGACCAACAATTATTACATTCCTTTGTCATTAGTCATCTTGAAAATTCACATGTGAGCTGAATTATTTTTCTCTGATACAATAAAAAAAAACACAAAGTAACTTTATAACCACTTAAGAACCACAGGCTTTTTTAGGCTGCATCAATTCAGAATTATTTGCGTCACCTTGACCAGCCCACCAATGGGTAGATTACAATGAAAATATTGTTGAGCCACTTCCTATAACCACACCCTTTTTTAGGGAACATGTTTAGGCATCTTTTCCATGGGAAACTGAACTGCGTGCTTCTCAGGCAGTTCAGTCTCCCGGTTGCCAGCCACCGACACCTTTCGGGCCGCAACTGCATGCAGCCGAATAGCAGCATTTGGTAACACCTCCATTGTCGTGTCTGGTTATGGCTACATGGGGAAGGGGGGGGGACCTGTCCATAGACCATGCCAAGCACTAGCAAGTGCCCAGCCAGTGAACAGGAGTAGCTGACAGGTGGTGAATTCACCCCCTTAAGCTGCTTGTGGAAAAGAGACCTAGAGCAACCTGTCTCCCTTTACCATGAACCTCCTCTGTCCCCTTTTGTTTTTTTAATATTGATACAGTACAAATAAAAAGTATGCACTGCAGAAAAATGTACCTTCATTTCTAAATTAAATATTACCCTACCAGCAACCTAGGTGTTTTGATACCCAGGACAACATGTGGCTTTTATCTAGGGGTATTTCTTTGTAAACAATAATGGGTGATGACTGAGAAAGTATTTATTTTTTTACTTTCACTTTAAGGTTGCACATAAGTCCCTATAACATTTTAGCTTCCTAGTGCACATTGGAGGGAAAAAGAAAGCTTGCAATATGAGCAGATAAGCTGGGGTTTTGTTGGCTAATGCCAGAGCAGGATCATCTACCAGGCAACCTAGGCAGGTGCTTGGGGCCTAGTGGGGCATACGAGAGGAATCGTCACGGGAGACTTCGGCGCAGGAGAGGCATCGGCGCAGGAGACTGTAGCGGTATGGCTGATCCTGCTGCTGCACAAGTTCCTGGCCGTGTTAAATACTATTCCCCCTCTAGGCCGCCATGGATGGTGGGGTATAAAATAAATCGACTTCCAGCAATTGCTGGGGGCCGAATTATAGTGTTTTAAAAGTAACTTTAGCTCCGTCTCCCGACGGCGCCGAAGTTACTCCCTGTGCTCTGCTAAAGCCGTAATTCCTATTACGGCCTATGGTGGCGCCGGCTGCGCCCAAGTCTCCTGCGCTGGATTCGGCGTGTTCACTAGTGGGTGTCAAGGGGCCCACATACTACCTTTTTTGACCTACCTCCACTTCAGCTTACCAAATGGACCACAAGGGGGCCCTAAATCTACTACCTTGCCTAGGGCCCCATTACCTCCTAATCCATCTCTGGTTAATGCGCATGTACGACTACAACTAATATTGTGTGCATCAATGTGTACAAATGAACATCTATTGTGTTGTCTTAGATTTGCACTGTGCAAATCAATGTGTGTAATTTTAGCAACACACTGCATGTTCTGTGTTGAAACAATGAAGTTCACTGCACTGCAGCTCAACTAATGAGATGTGAAATGTTTATGCACAGACTTTTAATTGCACTGCAATACAGTGTGCAAAACAGTGTCTATTACAATGTAAGGTGTTTGTGTGAATGCACCCATTTAGCACTGCAACTGCCCAAGTCTCTAAAACTCAAAGCAGCAAGTCCATAGGAATGATCTCCATGCAATGAGCTCAGAACTCCCTGAAGCCATGGCATGTTTTAGACTACTCATATCATAGGCAAATGCAGGGGGGGGGGGTTACAGCTGCCCAGAATCCCCCCTCAGACCAAGTCCCGTGCAGTGTCTGGGGACAGGCACAAGCTGAGACACCAGAATATTTGCAGATATCCTGCAGCTCACAGCACTGCCCCCTGTCTATCCCTGCTACTGTTGACTTTGGATGGAGCAGCAGCGTGTGTGCAGAGCATGGAGCAGCAGCATGTGTACAGAGCATGGAGCAGCAGCATGTGTACAGAGCATGGAGCAGCAGCATGTGTACAGAGCATGGAGCAGCAGTGTGTGCACAGAGCATGGTGCAGCAGCGTGTGCACAGAGCATGGAGCAGCAGTGTGTGTACTGAGCATGGAGCAGCAGTGTGTGTACTGAGCATGGAGCAGCAGTGTGTGTACAGAGCATGGAGCAGCAGTGTGTGTACAGAGCATGGAGCATCAGTGTGTGCACAGAGCATAGAGCAGCAGCGTGTGTACAGAGCATAGAGCAGCATCGTGTGTGTACAGGGCATGGAGCAGCAGTGTGTGTACAGGGCATGGAACAGCAGCATGTGTACAGGGCATGGAGCAGCTCTGGGGAACTTAGAGTCAGGTATGAGCACAGCCCTGTGCCCTGCTGTGTGAATGCTTCGCTTTCCCCTTCATTACTAGAGATGGTTCGAACGGTTCGCACGCAAGTGTAATAACACGAACTTCGGCGGTTCGCGTTTGCGGTGAACTGCGAACTATATGCGAGTTCGACCCGCCCCCTATACTAAATCATTAGAGTCAACTTTGACCCTCTACATCACAGTCAGCAGACACAAGGTAGCCAATCGGGCTACACTCCCTCCTGGAGCCCCCCCTTATAAAAGGAAGGCAGCGTCAGCCTTTTCACTCACTCGTGTGGCTGCAGAAATTAGAGAAGGGAGAGAACCTGCTGTAGACATAGGGAAAGCTTAGTTAAGCTCTTGTGTTAGGCTTGTTAGCTTGCATCTTGATGATACTTATTGATAAAAAGGACTCCTCAACAGCTCTTTTGAGAGCTAATGTTGTTCTTGTGATCTTTTTCTTTGTGTGTGTGTGTCCCACAGACACTTGTGTTGCATATACAGCCCTGTCATTCAGTCTTAGCTGGCCCTTGGCCCCTTGGTAATTCCTACTGTGCCACTGCCAGGCCCAGCAAATTCAGTGACTACCTGTGTGTGTGACAGCTGCACATTTGTAATACCAATCCCTGCATACCTGTTCAGTAGTGCACCTACCTACGTGACCACAAGCAGTGTTATATTATATACCAGTCACTCACTGCATCTGTTCACGGTGCCTGTGCGTGTGACAGCTGCATATTTGTAATACCAATCCCTGCATACCTGTTCAATAGTTCAATAGTGCACCTACCTACGTGACTGCAAGCAGTGTTATATTATATACCACTCACTCGCTGCACCTGTTCACGGTACCTGTGTGTGTGACAGCTGCACATTTGTAATACCAATCCCTGCATACCTGTTCAGTGGTGCACCTACCTACGTGACCACAAGCAGTGTTATATTATATACCAGTCACTCGTTGCACCTGTTCACGGTACCTGTGTGTGTGAGACAGCTGCACATTGTATTGATACCAGTTACTGCATACCTGTTCACTGCACATTGTATTAGTCAAGTCAGTGCATACCTTTCACGTCATCCCCCCCAATATGGGCAAAACAGGCAGAGGCAAGTCACCCGGCAGGTCTGTTCAAGGTCGTGCAGTTGTGATTTCGTGCGGCCTTGGACCAAAGTACAGTGTTCAGAAGGCGCGTGCCATCAACTCCCAAGATTGTCAGGACGTAGTTGACAATTTAACACAGAACACCTTATCTTCCTCAGCTTCCGCACGGAAGCGTGACATATCTTCCTCCTCCTGCTCTGAATCTGGCACCACACTTAACACTCAGTCGGCCGCCACCACCAAAGTGCCATCACCTCAGGGCTCAGCGGTGTGGACATTTTTGTGTGTGTCTGCCTCAGATGAGAGCAATGCCATCTGTACTCTCTGCCACCAAAAATTGAGCCGTGGAAAGACCAAGACCCACGTAGGGATAACTTCCTTACGAAGGAACATGATAACAAAGCACAAACTGCAATGGGATGACCATCTGAGGAAAAGCAGAACACAAAAGCAAAGCCACACACCGCAGTGGAAGATACCAGGCCGCAATTATTTCTTAAAAAAGGCGATACCCAAATTGTACCATGATGTTGAAAGGCAAGTGGTGTCATCTCTGGCACACAGCTTTGGGTCAAGGGTCCATCTGACCACGTGGTCTGCAAAGCACAGTCAGGCCTGCCCGCCCCAAGACTAAGTCGGTCCCCACACAGCATTTCTGCCTGCAGGCCACTTGACTGCCTTCTCCGCCACCACCAACAGGGTCCAGGACTCCAGGCGGATTCCTAAATTTTTAAGGCCGCTGCTAGCTAGCTGCTAGCAGTGGCCGCTATACTAATTTTTCTGGTGCGTGTACATGCCTGTCTAATTTTTCTGGCTGCATAGCAGCTGCAACAACAAAACAAAAAGGTATGTACATGGCAATTCCCCTGCGTGATCATTACCTTGCCGCGGTGAAGGGGCTTGCGTATTACAATGAAGCAATGATCGCCAGCTATATGAGTTTCTCGGGGGGATTGGGCACACCCAAGATAATAAGGTCGTTGCTTCATTGTGGACAGAACAAATTCGATCAGCTGGACAGTCACTGTTGTTCTGTCATTGAGCTACCTCAGCCTGGCAACCATATGGGCTTGAAAACCACCATCGGCTGCACTCTCGCCATGGTGCGCACCAGTCCAGCACGGCCGTCACTACACAAACAGCTGTTTGCGGTGCGTTACACAGTGAGTTTGGCTTGTCAGTGTGAAGCAGTACACTAATTACACTACCTGATTGATGTATACACATGCAAGATGTTTTAGCACTTTAGGCCTCCAATTTAGCATGCAATGTGATTTCTGCCCTTAAAACGCTGCTGTGCGTCAAATCCAGATTTTTCCCTGGGACTTTTGGCGTGTATCCCACTCCGGCATGCAAAAACTCAGATGTTAGACCCCTTGAAACATCTTTTCCATCACTTTTGTGGCCAGCATATTTTTTTCTATTTTTCAAAGTTTGCCTCCCCATTGAAGTCTATTGTGGTTTGCGAAAGTTCGCGCAAACCAAACTTTTACCGAAGTTCGCGTTCGAGGTTCGCGAACCGAAAATTGGAGGTTTGATCCATCTTTATTTATTACCAATGTCGGCTGTCCTCATTATTATCTGTATCGAAAGTGCTCCTGATCGATTCTGTTGTCGAACGGGAGCATATCGTTGTCAGATCCTGTCAGTTGGATGGTAAATTGCATTATGTGTACCCAGCATGATTCTAGCATATTATTATACTGTATTGTGCATGGCTGAGGAAGACCTTCAGGAATCCCCCCCCCCCCTGAAAATTCTGAGTTTGCCCCTGCATATACACTCCATGGTTTAGCTAAGGAGCTATGGCACATCCCCCCCCCCCCCCCCCCCATCTCCAAGCACTCTATACAGAGCAATTGATACGGCATTCCAAAACCTGCCAAGGACAACCAGTGTCAGAGGTGCAAGAATGATATTGGAAACAGTTTGTTAATGATTACTACTATTAAAAGCATCTATAGAAGTGATTATTACCAGCACAGGACCAATAAAAGCCAATAATGTGCTTGAGAGAAGGACCCTTAGGGCCCTCTGGCCCAAGGGCCCCTATTGGGTTGTATCCTCTGCATCCCCTATTGCTATGCCCCTTTATACACTTAACATTGATATTTCAGCCATGGTTGGACTCACCATTTTAAATGGTTAAATACATAAGAAAGCAACACATAGAAAATCACTTATCCAGTATATGTGCTAAAAAATATGAACTTTACAACACATGTTGCTTTTCCATTACTATAGCAAAGAGATGGGGAGATCAGACTTTAAGGCTGGCAGTAAGCGATCACCATAGTGACACTGCGCTCTCTGATTGAATTCCTCATCCAACTGCAAAGTTCTCAGTCTAATAATAGACACAAACTGTAACAAAATAGTAAAAATCTCTACATGACAGGTTCACAAATCATTCAATGATGGGGATGCAGATGTATCTGGCAGCAGTTTTATTGAAGAGAAAATCGTCAAGCTGTTTTCATGTGTTCTTTGATTATATCAGAGAAATAAATCAACTTACATGTGGATTTTAAAGATGAATAATGTTGCAGGGATTCAGTAAGTATTAGCCTGCTACACATGCTCCCAACTCCCGTTTCCCCCTTCATGCTGGTGGGGAACTCACTGAGCAGCGACACTTGGTCAGAACAGTATACAGTATATGAAATGATACACTCAGTAGATGTGCAATCTATGAATGGTCCTGGAGCAAATTCAAGTGTGCAGAGAGTGTTAGTGTCTGCATCGGAACCCACTGCACTGCTCTCAATGTGTAAAGTCCTATAGAAATATCATTGCATCATGTTGCAATGTAGTGATATTGTCCATTTCAATGCAATAGACTTGGTGTGGAAGGGCCCCAAGTGTGTGGAAGGGTCCGTCCACACTGTACATGTTGCACTCTGATACCATCGAAATGCAAAGATGCGGAAAAGTCGCACTGCACATTACTTACACAGCGAAGCATACAATACAATAAAAGTATGCCTCACTGCCACTGTAAATGCACACATTGTCCAGTAAACACACAGCATGCTGTACATAACCCCTTTGGGACCCATCTCCCTGCACTCAATGTAACGCACTGCAGGACGATCATTGCATTGTGTTGGGATGCAATAATGCTTTCTCTTGCAATGGAATGCAACGGATATAGGCCCATATGCAATTAACTTTTTCACCTGAGTTTTCTCCTAGGAGATAATTTTTCATCTTCAATTTAAAATAACTTTTTAGCACTTTGCAATGGAAACAGTACCAAAAAGTAGGTCAACAATTACTGTAAAAGTTATTTTGAGTATTTGTTTGCTTGCTGGTGGCGTAAAAGGCATTTTATTTCAAGTTGTAAAAATATCACCTTGGAGAAAACTCAGGTGAAAAAGTGAATTGCATATGGCCCATAGTGTGAAAGCTACTTTCACACTGGGGCTTTGAGGTGCGTACCCCTATTGCCCAACACAGTGTGAAGGTAGCCTTAAACTAAAGTAGGGGCCCAAAGCAGAGCGGAATCATTCACCAGGCAACCTAGGCAGGTGCTGGGGGCCTAGTGGGTGACAGGGGGCCCACCTGCCACCTTCTCTGACCTCTCTCTACTTCAGCTTACCAAAAAGACCACAAGGGGCCCCCAAATCTACTACCTTGCCTAGGATCCCATTTTTACATCTTAATCTTTTTTGGGTCAAAGGCAGGGTTCTCACTTGTCAAACTTGCATGTGTGTCACACAATGCAAAATCGCATACTACCAGACATGTGGTGTATTCCTACGGTCCTGTCGTAATTTGAGAAAACATTCTGCATTGCAATATTCTGTGGGAATATATATGTACTGGGTTTTTTTCATGCATTTTACATCCATTTTTATGTAAATTATGCAGATGATGTGTTTCCTGTTCCTGTAACAGTGTCTTCTCTGTCGATGAAAAAATGCAATTGACAACAACCACGCACAAATGAGCATGTGGAAGGTACATTTTTTTTGCAGCAATTAGTGATGGGCAAAAACTGGGTGCCAAATTTGTGTTCTTTGAAGGGAGTTAAATGGTGTCTCAATACACTTTCATACAGTACAAGCAGAGTTCCCAAACCCTCTCCTCAAGGCCCACCAACAGTGCATGTTTTGCAGGAAACCAGAAACATGCACAGGTGAGGTAATTAGTGTCTCAGCAGTGTTGATTAACCATCTTAGCGGTATGGA
Source organism: Hyperolius riggenbachi (assembly GCF_040937935.1). NCBI lineage: Eukaryota > Metazoa > Chordata > Amphibia > Anura > Hyperoliidae > Hyperolius > Hyperolius riggenbachi. The sequence goes on from NC_090648.1 coordinate 348,800,245, forward strand.
CGAGCTCAGCTCGTCCATCCCCGCCGATGGCTGCCGCTCAGGCCCTGCTGGGCCGATTTTTACAAAATAAAAAGCAGCACACGCAGCCGGCACTTTGCCAGCCGCGTGTGCTGCCTGATCGCCGCCGCTCTGCGGTGATCTGCCGCGAGCAGCGGCGAAAGAGGGTCCCCCCAGCCGCCTGAGCCCTGCGCAGCCGGAACAAATAGTTCCGGCCAGCGCTAAGGGCTGGATCGGAGGCGGCTGACGTCAGGACGTCGGCTGACGTCCATGACGTCACTCCGCTCGTCACCATGGCGACGAAGTAAGCAAAACACGGAAGGCCGCTCATTGCGGCCTTCCGTGTTACTTTTGGCCGCCGGAGGCGATCAGAAGAACGCCTCCGGAGCGCCATCTAGTGGGCTTTCATGCAGCCAACTTTCAGTTGGCTGCATGAAATAGTTTTTTTTTAATTTAAAAAAAACCCTCCCGCAGCCGCCCTGGCGATCTTAATAGAACGCCAGGGTGGTTAACTACCTCTGTGGATTTCCACAAAACATGCACTGTTGGTGGGCCTTGAGGACAGGGTCGGGGAACATTGCAAGTACACATACAGTGCTATAGGATGGACACTGCTTGTAACATGTCATTGTAAATGTCCTTTGCTGACTTGCTTGTGCCTCTGCCATCACATCTTTTCCCTAAAAGCAGTTTTAAAAGACAACTGAGGCGACATGTGACATCATGAGATATGTACAGTGCCTAGCACACAAATAACAAGGCTGTGTTCCTTTTTTTCTTTCTCTGCCTCAAAGAGTTAAACATCAGGTATGCAAGTGACAATTTCTGCCCGAGTCGGGACTGGATCGGACTGGGTCAGACTAAAGCATAACCCTGGCTAATAAGTAGTTACAGCCCTACTACAATACTTTCCTGTAAATGGCTTCTGAGAGCAGGAAAGAGATAAAAAGAGTCAATATTTCATAGATTTGATCTAGCATACTTCAAAGTGTCATTGAGCAGCGACAATGAAAGACTAAAAACTTAAATTAAAACTGTGGGATATCTAAGTAAGTCAATATTAGGAGAAGGCGGATAGATACAATTGTTTTTCTCATCAGTGTATTTTTACCTCGGATGTCCTTAACCACTTGCCGACCGCACACTCATACCGTGCGGTGGCAAAGTGGTAGCTGGAGGACAAGCGACGCAGATCTGCGTCGCCAGGTGCCTCCCTAATTGATCAGGAAAGGCCGCTCGCGTGAGCGGCCGTTTCCTTTAGATCACGGAGCGGGTCTCCGTGAATAGCCTGCGAGCCGCTGATCGCAGACTAAATGTAAACGTAGGAGACGTATGTCTCCTTTGTTTACATTGTACGGCGCTGCTGCGCAGCAGCGCCGTAAGGCAGATCGCCGATCCCGGCAAATCAGCGGCCGGGGATCGCCGCCATGTGACAGGGGACAGCCTGTCACTGGCTGCACAGGACAGATAGCGTCCTGTGCAGCCCCGATCACCAGAGGGGGGGGGGGAGCAGGTAGGAGAAGGAGGGGGGAATTTTGCCGCGGAGGGGGGCTTTGAGGTGCCCCCCCCCCCCGCAACATGCCTGCAGACCGGAGCGATCAGACCCCCCCTGCACATCATCCCCGTGGGGGGAAAAAAGGGGGGGCGATCTGATCGCTCTGCATGTAACATGATCTGTGCTGGGGGCTGCAGAGCCCACCCAGCACAGATCATAAAAAGTAGCGCTGGTCCTTAAGGGGGGGTAAAGGCTGGGTCCTCAAGTGGTTAAAGAATCGCAAACACCTAATATTTACATAGTTGCATACTCAGATATTAGGCTGTCATATGCCCTCGTACTTGTTTTGTTTTTTTTTTTTCAATTTATCTGTAAGGGGGGAAAGCCAGGAGCTTATCAGCACCCTCATACATTGTTGATATTATGAGTATGAATGAGGATTTAACGTGACATTGAAGCAAAATAAAACATGTGATATAATGAATTGTATGTGTAGTAGGGATAATTTATAGAACATTAGTAGCAAAGAAATGAGTCTCAGATTTTTATTTTTTAGTTATATAGCTTTTATTTTATTTTTTACATTGCATTATTCTAAAGACTTTTTTTTGCAATTTGTAGAGTGCAAAGCCTACTCCTAATGTTGCTACTCTCCCAACCACACTGCTGCAATTTCTGAAAATATGGCACATAGTCCACCGATTGATGGGTATTAAGCAACCACCAAAACATACCTCCCTCTGGGAAGGTTTGGGCATGTCTGAGCTCCACAATCTGCAGTGTGCATTCCTATGGATAAATAAAGGCCTTTTGTTTTTAGACCAGATCCTTGAATCTGGTGCCTTTAAAACATTTGATAGTTTACGTTCTGAGTATGGCCTACCTCGTGCTATGTACTTCCCATATCTTCAATTAACAAATGCTCTCAAATCCCAATTCCTTATACAGTACTTCCGCCTGTGCTTGTGGACTCCAATGTACTCAATATCCTCATGGGTCCTTCCACTAAGAAGCAAATTTCTGTGTCATACGCATTAGTCATACTTCCGGGAGCCACGCATAGAGCATCTATTAAAAAACTCACCTGGGAGCAAGATATCTGCAGTAGGCCAGATATCACTGCATCTTCCTGAAAAGTTGACTGCTTTGTATGTTTTCCAAAGGGCATATCTTACACCTGCAGTGCTAGCTACATATAGACCAGGTTAGTCGCATGCATGAAATAGAGGCACTATGAAAAAAGGGTGCAGGATACAGGCACATTTTTTATTTTACAATATTCAGTACAAAAATATTGGCTCCCAAATAAATTTAGTTTTAAATTATCACTTTGTGTAAAATTCATTTTTAACCATTTTTATTATTCCAGAGACACATAGTTTATGTTTAATCGTGTTTCCGTCTGACATTTAGTAGAGATGTCGCGAACGGTTCGCCTTTTAAAATAATACCAGTTGCCTGAATTGCCTGCTGATCCTGTGTCTCTAATACTTTTAGCCACAGCCCCTGAACAAGCATGCAGATCAGGTGCTCTGACTGAAGTCAGACTGGATTAGCTGCATGCTTGTTTCAGCGTGTGATTCAGCCACTATTGCAGTCACAAAGATCAGCTGGACTGCCAGGCAACTGGTATTGTTTACAGGAAACATCCATATCACTCTCAGTTAAGGTTCCCTTTAAAGGAGAACTGTAGTGAAAGGTATATGGAGGCTACCATATTGATTTCCTTTTAAGCAATACCAGTTGCCTGGCTATCCTGCAGATCCTCTGCCTCCAATACTTTTAGCCCTAGACCCTGAACAAGCATGCAGCAGATCAGGCGTTTCTGACATTATTGTCAGATCTGACAAGATTAGCTGCATGCTTGTTTCTGGTGTGATTCACACTACTGCAGCCAAATAGATCAGCAGGGCTGCCAGGCAACTGGTATAGCTTAAAAGGAAATCAATATGGCAGCCTCCATATACCTCTCACTACAGTTCTCCTTTAAGCAACCTAATGTTTCTATTGCATTGAGCATAAATGGTAAATTTTAGGCCAGCTTCACTTACTACTGTAGTGGTACAGTGGTTAGGGTGACTTGCCCACCACACAGTGAGATCTGTGTTCGATTCCCAGCCATGGTATGATGTATACTGGTTTTTAAAATAGTATAATCCCCTGACAGAAGAGACCCTCCTCCCTCCGGTAGGAGGGAGGAGGGAATAGGTAGAAGGGTAGAAGGGAGGAGGGAGGAGGGAGCTTTTTAGCAGAAACTATCAATGTTACTGTAAAAATACATATAAAGTATACATTTAAAAGTAAAAAACATTAGTTGTAATCCTAACCATATATTTTTGTTTCTGAAAAATGTTTGTGGTTAATGTTTTTTTAGACAAATGTAACAGGGAGGAGGAGGAGGGAGGAGGAGGAGGGAGGAGGGAGGTGGGAGGATGGAGGATGGAGGAGGGAGGTGGGAGGAGGGAGGAGGGAGGTGGGAGGAGGGAGGTGGGAGGAGGGAGTCCACAAGAGGCTAATTAAAATCTCCCTAGCAGAGTGTGTAGCAGCTGTCCCATAACTAATTAGTGTAGGCAGTCAAATGGTATAAGGATCTAGCTTGGAGAAGGGAGGGAGGGCGGGTCCTCCAGCAGTGATGTGTATTTCACTCAATCAGGTGTGCCTCCAGGTATTAGAGCTCTTGAAACATGTTTTCTATTATTTTTCCAGCCAGTAGCATTTTTTTTAAATTTTAAAAGTTCGCCTCCCCATTGAAGTCTATTGCGGTTCGCGAACTTTTTCGCGAACCGAACCTTTCGCGGAGGTTCGCGAACAGGGTTCGCGAACTGAAAATCGGAGGTTCGCGACATCTCTAACATTTAGCAGAAACTATCAATGTTACTGTAAAAATACATATAAAGTTATATATATATTTAAAAGTAAAAAACATTAGTTGTAATCTTAACCATATATTTTTGTTTCTGAAAAATGTTTGTGGTTAATGTTTTTTTTAGACAAATGTAACAATTTTCCATAAATAAAACGGTATTTTAGGGTTGCTGAATAAGGTGATTAAAAAAAATAGAGTTAAAGTTTGTTTTATCAGTACTAAACCTAACCCTACTCCCTAACCCTACTCTCACACAGAACCCTCTACCATTCCTAACCCTAACCCTTAGACCCCCTGGTGGTGCCTAACCCTAATACTTCCCTGGTGGTGCCTAACCCTAGCACCCCCTGGTGGTGCCTAACCCTAAGACCCCCCCTGTTGATGCCTAAAATTAAGACCCCCCTTGTGGTGCGCAACCCTAAGACCCCCCCCCCCTGATATGCCTAACCCTAAGACTCCCTTGGTGGTGCCTAACCCTGACCACCTCCCTGTTGGTGCCTAACCCTAAGACCCCTCCCCCCCCATTGGTGCCTAACCCCAACACCCTCCTGGTGGTGCCTCACCCTAAGACCCCCCTGGAGTTGCCTAACCCTAAGACCCCTGAAATAAAAAATCTGAAAAAGAATGTAAACATGATAAAAAAAAGTTACAGTACATGTCAAAACAATAATTAATGTGATTATGATTCTGATAACGAATGTAAAATTGATAAAAAAAAAAAACCCACAATATCAAAATATTGAAAAGTTAAAACGATAATTAAAAAAAAAAAAAAAAAGATAATTGTGAAAACGAATTTTATAACGATATTTTCCGTTTTAGCACTGTAAAATGATAAATAACAATAGGCGCAAAACAGTTTAACGGGCACCTGATAGCTGATATTTAACATTGGAGTCAATGGCGGTGCCCAGTTTGTCCACTTCTCATATGCGCCCGATCTTCCTGCTTCCGGTTACTCTGTTCTTTGTCCTAAATGTGGCCACTGGACTAGAGAAGAGTACCTTTTTCCATATGATGTCGCTCTGTTCCGAAGCTAATATGTACTGGACACATATAATTTGATTCTTCATGATTGGAAGGGGGTGTCCGTGTCTGTCGGTAGACCAAGTTATGGCTAATGAACATTCTTCCAGAAAATATCACTAGAAAGTCTACTAAGACTCTTCTTTATCTATCTTAGAACTTTGCTCGTAAGTTGTATGCTAAATGTTGGATCCAACCTTTGGTTCCTACAATGGAAGACTGGATCAGACTGGTAAACCAGACTCTCCCATACCATGAGGCTATATACACCAATCTAGAAGTGTTCACTTTAGATTTATAGAGGAGCTGTCAGCCATACTATCTCAGAACAAAACTAAATGCATATATAAGTAGATAAATACTTGCTCTACTTACATAACATATGTATTGCACTGTCCATGTTTTGATTTTAGTGATTTTTCTACGGTAAAAAAAAAAAAGAGGAAATGCTTCTGAGCATTTCCTTTATTAACTGTGGCTATTTTGAAGCCAATCCTGATGACATTTCCTTCCTTACTTTCCTCTGCCTGATTTGCCCGCCCTTCACTATAGAATGTGCATTGTTTCAGCATGAAACATATTGGCCAATCATAGAGGAACAGAGGTGTGGGAGGGGAAAACAGGAGGGAAAGAGGATTCAGCCAGTCAGGCTACATTAGTTAAGTCTGAGGGGAAGTAGAGAAGCAAAAAAGGACAACCCAGCATGCCATGCAACTTCCTTTTTGTGTACCAAATTTTGTGTGTACCAAATAAGAGTCAGGTAAACTGGGGAATGATCATTTACCAACAAAAAAAGATTTTAACTTTTGGATTGCCTGGTTAGCATCCTTATCACTTGTTTACCAGATAAAAATAAAGTATTGATTTTTTTTTTATTTTATGCACGACAGTTACACTGCCATATTTATTTCCTTTTAAAAAATACTAGTTACACAAACCGAGAAAATATTTGTACCGGGAAATATAGAACAAACACTAAGTACAAAGGGAGAGGCTCTATAGGTACTGAAGAGCACAGGTAAGTCGCTTTATGTATAAAAGAGCTACTTGCTCAGAGAGAAGGAACAGGGGTATCAGGTTACTCCTCAATAGGTTAGAGACACTTCTCATAAGTGCAGAGACCAATATATAATGTGGAGGTCCTTGCTAATCCCCCACTAAAAAGATTGTGGTGTAGCTATTCCACATAGAGGTCGCATAATTAACCTACTGCACTATGCAGAATATACAGAAGGTAAGCTCAGGTACAGGCTTAATAACCTGCATAGAGAGCCCCTTAGTAGTATGGTATATGCTGCAAAGTGAAAAACTGAAGAGATTGCAGAGTGGATATGAGGGGCTATTTACAAAAGTGCTGCAATATGGAACTCTAACATGTTTCACCCTACGGCTTTTTCAAAGAGTGCTATACATATATACAGTAATTATTTACAAAGTGCAAGCCCCCCACCAACAGCAATTCCCCCAGCAAACGCCCAAGTCAGAGCTGAATTGCCTTGTGAGGCACAGGTTTTTATACTGGAGACTAGTGAGGGAAATGTCCAAAACAGGGTGTGTACACGCATTACATTCATGCTCGTTACAGGGTTGGTGCAACTCATGCATCTATCAATGAGGGGAGGGAGCTACCCTCCCCTCTGTGTATGTCAGAGATTAAGCTATTTGCATGTGCTGGCCTGAATTTGCATGCAACGCAAAGTACGCATCACCTCCTGTCATGCGTACTAGAGGCAACCAGATTAGCATGCGGCGCTATGCACGCGTCACTAGCGAACATATCAAATTTGCATGTGACGCAACATACGCATGACCTCAAGCCATGCGTACACAGGAACTTCCGCTATAAACATTGCAGTGTTCCGTAGTTGTGACAACCACACGTTATGTGTGCATGTTGTCACTATGGCAACAGTGTCCATTTTAATTTCATAATGTAAATAAAGTTTAAAAGGGGGAATATTACATAGATGAATTTGTACGTCCGCATCACATGCGTACTAATAATCCGCATGTGACGCGTTAACGTACGCATCCCCAACGTGAAAGTTGAAAGTATTGTATAACAGGACTTATGAATCCCGCATCACAAGCGTCATAACAATCCGCATGTGACGCGTACAAACAGACGTGTAGATAGATGCTATTCAGAGAAAGTAGTCCTGGGTACATACTCGGATATACAAATGTATCAGCTGTACTCATAATATGTCTGTCTTACAGAAAACATGCTAGGTTGAAATCCTCATTTAGTCCATTAGGGGCAATGGTGTCCAAACGGAAGATCCACTGTGACTCGATTTGTGTTAGTTTTTTATCCAGATTTCCTCCCCTAAGATGTTTTTTCCATTCCTGGATCCCCCAGAATTTGAGATCAAATCTCGATGACGGGTGTATCTGGTTCATATGTCTGGAGATGGCAGTATCATTTCTATGTTTAATGTCTCCAATATGTTCAAGGAGACGTTCCTTTAGGGCTCTTGTAGTTTTGCCCACATACCACAGATTGCACTTACATGCAGCTACATATACCACTGCTCTCGTATTGCACGTGATAAACGATTTGATTGTAAAACGTCTGCCATTCTTTGGGCACGTGAATTCTTTTGTTGTAGGCATGTATGTGCAGGCTTTACACCTTCCACAATGGAAGGAGCCGTTTGGTTTAGACGGTAACCAGGTCTTAATCTGAGGTAGGTCCTTAGAAAAGGTACTATGAACTAATAGATCCCTGAGGTTGGCCAATCTCCTGTAAGTAACTGACGGATTAGAGGGTAAAATTTTAACTAGATCTTTATCTTTCTGGAGGATAGGCCAGTAGTGCTTCAAAATTTCAAAAACTGCATGCGATTGTTCTGTGTATGTATCTATCAAACGAGGGGGTGGTCGGCCTCGAGTGCTAGGCTCAATTTGTGAAATTTACTTTCTTAATGTCTTTCAACGTGTCCTGTCTTGGGGTGTTTTTTGCTCGTAGGTAGGCCTTATTGATCACTTCTGTAGGGAAACCTCTCTGTCTAAATCTTTTAGCTAGGGTAGCACACTCATTTTCGAAACCCACTTCATCCGAGCAATTCCTAGGTGCTCTCAAAAACTGTCCTACAGGGATACCCTGACGCAATGACCGTGGATGTGAGCTCTCCCATCTCAATAGGGAGTTTGTGGACGTGGGTTTACGAAAGATGTCTGTCCGTAACTTCCCATTATCACTGATTTCAATCGTTCGGTCGAGAAAATGGATGGAACTATCACTAATCTCTGATGTAAATTTCATTGCTATCTCATTCCTATTTAACAATGACATAAAATCATCAAAGAGAGGTTTTGTCCCTTCCCACAGAATGATGGCGTCGTCAATAAAACGCCCTCAATATGTAATATGAGAAGTGTAAAATTCCATATCTTCAATAAAGACTATAGTATCTTCCCACCAGCCCAGGAAAAGATTTGCATATGAGGGGGCGCACGCCGTCCCCATAGCACTTCCCCTGAGCTGGTGGTGTAATTTTCCACCAAAAAGAAAAACATTGTGAGTCAGTACAAAGCGCAGTCAATTAAGCAGGGTGTTGTTATGTTGTTGTAAATGTCTTCCTCTTGTATTCAGGAAGTATTCAACTGCTTTAATCCCCAGCTCATGTTGTATACTGCTATACAGTGACTCCACATCAATACCCGCCAGGAAGGTGCCTGGTGTCACCTCAACATCCTGCAGACGCATTAGAACATCCTTTGTATCCTGTAGGTAAGATGGCAATGATTCAACAAAAGGCCGTAAAAATCTGTCAATATATTGGCTCACTTGATCAGTGAGATTCTCACAACCCGACACTATCGTTCTCCCTGGTGGAGGGATTCTATCCTTGTGAATCTTAGGGAGTGCATGTTTTAGTGGGGGATTAGCAAGGACCTCCACATTATATATTGGTCTCTGCACTTATGAGAAGTGTCTCTAACCCATTGAGGAGTAACCTGATACGCCTGTTCCTTCTCTCTGAGCAAGTAGCTCTTTTATACATAAAACGACTTACCTGTGATCTTCAGTACCTATAGAGCCTGTCCCTTTGGACTTAGTGTTTGTAAAAATACTAGTTGCCTGGCAGTCCGGCCAATCTCTTTGTCTGCAGTAGTGTCTGAAACACACACCTGAAACAAGCATGCAGCTAATCTAGTCAGACTTCAGTCGGAAAACTCTGATCTGCATGCTTGCTCAAGGTCTATGGCTAAAAGTATTAGAGGCAGAAGATCAGCAGGACTGCCTAAAAACTGGTATTGTTTAAAATTAAATAAATAAATATGTAAGTGCCGATATCCCTTTCCTACTTCAGGTTCCCTATAGGCCCCCTGCACACTGCAAATCTGATTTGTGATTTTGATTTGCAATTCGGATTTTCCCCGGATGCTATCAAAACAAAAAGAAAAATGCAGCAGAAAATGCAGCACGCAGTACCAATTAAAAATCACAAATCAGAATTGCATGTAAAATTGCGTAAAATCGCATTTAGTGTGAAAGAGGTCTTATGCTGGGATTACACGGTACTTTTTTTGTAAGAATCGTTCCGATAGATGCCTTCGATGATAAAATTCCGACATGTCCGATGTTCTGCTCGATTTGTTTCCGCACGGTTTCTTATAGAAATCAATGGAAAAAAGATAAGAAAAACGAGTGGAAGATAAGAGAATCGAGCAGAAAATCGAATGACTGATAGATCGCGCTGAATCATACCATGTAATCCCAGCATTAAAGTTTAGTAATTGAAATGACTATGATTGCAGTAATCTGTACACACCCACAGCTAGGACCAATTTCTAATACAAGTAGGAAATGTCTGGATTTATTAGAAACAAGATATTTTAGCAACCACACACAACCGCTAGTTCATTTGTGTTCTGCAGTTTTTTCTGGTGCTCTGAACCTTCAGCGAATCAAACCCATATTGTTCATGAACAATATGAGCAAAGCCATTGTGAAATGAATAAACTATAGCACCTCACGGATGCTGAAGCTATTCTCACAGAGAGTGAAGAGGCAAACACTACTTCACACTTCTATAAATAAAGCACTCCTGTTCATTCAGCAGTTTTCAGATTTCTGAAGACACAAAATCGCACATAAGTGAACATTATCTCCACACTCCGTAAGTATAATTGCATCAGCTTAATACAGCTAAAGTCATTATGTAGATGTTAATTGCTCAAGTTACATGGCTGAAGGTACAGGTTGTTAACCTGTCCCTGGAAAGCAGTTAAAACTTTACTGTACGTTGCTGATAAGTGATGTCAAAAGACCCCACCCATGTTTGCTTTGCCTGAGTTTTAGTTGCTTGGTCTTTAGGCTTTCTTTTGAGTCTGTTGCTGGCTTTGACTAAAGGAAATCTACATTAAACTAAAGCAGTTTAAGTTACCTGGGGTTTCTTCCAGCCCCCTGCAGTTGTCCTGTGTCCTCAGCATCTCTCCGCAATCCTCTTTTCTGCTTTATTGGCCTTCGATCAGTTGTATGAGCCTCCCCAGGCTGTGCACAGCTCATCGGGCTCCTGTGCACGGCAGCATTCTGTGCATGTGCAGTACATAATGCATGCTCATGCGCAACACCCTCCAGGCTAGGGGAACGCGACCAGGAAGCGTGTGGCCCGGGGCTACTGAGACTGGCCGTGACTGGTCAGCTTTGAGGGGGGTGCTGCGGCTGACTGGAAGGTGGCGGAAGAGCAGCGCAGGCACAGGATGACCGCAGGGGGCTGCAAGAAGCCCCAGGAAAGTTAAACAGTTTTTTTCTGCATACATTTCTCTTTAAAATGGAGTGGGGAAGTTGACACCTGAAGAGAGAGGGATATGACATATTTATTTCCTTTTAAATATTACCAGTTGCTTGGCTGTCCTGCTAATCTTTCATGGATCAGTGGTGTCTAAATCAGCCACCTGAAACAAGCATGTGGCAAATGCAGTCAAACATCTGATTGGCATGCTTGTTTAGGGTCTACGGCTAAAAGTATTAGAGGTAGAGGATCATCAGAATAGCCAAGCAACGTGCGTTGTCTAAAAGGAAATAAATATGCCAGCCTCCATATCCCTCTCACTTCAGGTGTTCTTTAACCACTTCCCGACCGCCGTATGTACAATTGGCGGCCGGGAAGTGCACCCCGCAAGGACCGCCGTATTGACAAATGGCGGCGGTCCTTGTAGGGGCATGGGCGGAGCGATCGCGTCATCAGTGACGCGATCCTCCGCCGGGAGTCGGAAGCCCGGCATTTTGCCTCTGCTCACCGGCCACTTAGCAGAGCCGGCGAGCGGAGGAATCTAAAAAGTAGCCAATAGAAATGTATAAGGCACTTTGTTAAGTAAACAAAGTGCCTTATACATGCTTCCTCCTCGCCTCGTGGTCTCATTGTTGCTGAGACCACTAGTGAGGAGGAAGCACTTAGTAAGTATATTGCACACCAGCCTTTTTTGCCTACCAGCCCCCTTGATCACCCACCCCAGGCCTCATACCCCCCCCTGATCACCCCAGCAGACCCCTGCCTAGCACCCTTGCACCCCTGCAAAACCCCCACCCCCCCACCTGCCACTAACTAGCGACGCTGCCCCTTAGTTTAGGTCCCTAACTGCCTCCTAGTCACCCCTGATCCCCCCCCCCCTACCTTTAGATCACCCCCAGACCCCATCCCAGACTACCCCCCTGTATACTGTATACATCTGTATACAGCTACCTTACCCCCTGATCCCCCTCTGATCCCCCTCTGATCACCTGTCTATCACCTGTCCATCACCCCTCAGCACCCCCACCCATCAGAGCAGACCCTAACTGCCCCGCGGGGGTAACCGATCACCTGCCCAGGCCCTCGATTGCCCTCATACCCCCCTCCTGATTACATCCCCTGCCCTTTGTTTACATCTGTCCTCCCCAGCGATCACTAACTGATCTGCGATCAGTAACCCCCTGTGTCTGCCTCTCATCAGATCAGGACTCAGTCTGCCCCGTGCGGGCTCCTGATCAACCCCCCACCCCCTCAAATCGCCCTCAGACCCCCCCCCCCCCCTAATCACCGTCCAAGTGCATTGTATTTGACTGTGCTGCGCTTGTATTCGATTGTGCTGCGCTTGTATTTGATTGTGCTGCGATTGTATTTGATTGTCCCGTGATCTGCTTCGATTGTCCCGTGATTGTTTGATTGCCTGAGACCCCACTTCCCACCACACCCAACCCCACCCTCCCCCCCACCACACCCAACCCCACCCTCCCCCCCACCACACCCAACCCCACCCTCCCCCCCACCACCTCCAACCACCACCTTCCGAGTGCATCAGATTTGCTTGTGCTGTGATTGGAGTCGATTGTGCTGTAATTGTATTTGATTGTCCCGTGATCGACTTCGATTGCCCCGTGATTGTTTGATTGCCTGAGACCCCACTTCCCGCCACACCCAATCCCACCCTCCCCCCATCACCTTCCGAGTGCATCAGATTTGATTGGGCTGTGATTGGATTCGATTGTGCTGTAATTGTATTTGATTGTCCCGTGATCGGCTTCGATTGCCCCGTGATTGTTTGATTGCCTGAGACCCCACTTCCCGCCACACCCAATCCCACCCTCCCCCCATCACCTTCCGAGTGCATCAGATTTGATTGGGCTGTGATTGGAATCGATTGTGCTGTAATTGTATTTGATTGTCCCGTGATCGGCTTCGATTGCCCCGTGATTGTTTGATTGCCTGAGACCCCACTTCCCACCACACCCAACCCCACCCTCCCCCCCCCCCCCACCACACCCAACCCCACCCTCCCCCCCACCACCTCCAACCACCACCTTCCGAGTGCATCAGATTTGCTTGTGCTGTGATTGGAGTCAATTGTGCTGTAATTGTATTTGATTGTCCCATGATCGACTTCGATTGCCCCGTGATTGTTTGATTGCCTGAGACCCCACTTCCCACCACACCCAATCCCACCCTCCCCCCATCACCTTCCGAGTGCATCAGATTTGATTGTGCTGTGATTGGATTCGATTGTGCTGTAATTGTATTTGATTGTCCCGTGATTGGCTTAGATTGCCCCGTGATTGTTTGATTGCCTGAGACCCCACTTCCCGCCACACCCAATCCCACCTTCCCCCCATCACCTTTCCGAGTGCATCAGATTTGATTGTGCTGTGATTGGAGTCGATTGTGCTGTAATTGTATTTGATTGTCCCGTGATTGTTTGATTGCCTCTGAGACCCCACCAACCCCAATACCTCTCAAATACTCCCTTTTTGCTAGGTAGGTGCTCTTTTTTTCTGGGTAGTCTCGGAGGAAAACCCCATAAATTTAGCAATCCAAATTGGCAAGAAGGGGGCTTTCCGATGACGAGGTATACAGGTACATGGACCAGTCGGATGAGTTCTTTTGGGAAGAATCATCCGTCGAATCTTCCGGGTCCGAATTTGAACCTGTAGAAAGCAGTGGTTCCCTGACCGATAGTGATGACGAGGCTATGGTCCCGGCTAGAGCCAGGCGTACCAGACCCCAAGTCGTTAGACCGCAGGTGGCGCAGGATCCGCCTCAAGGGCAGCAGGGTGGTGCTAGCGCTGTTGATAGTTTTCTTGGTGAGGCAGGCACCAGCAGCGCAGCATCTCCTGGACTTAGTGCCAGTGCTTCCGTAGACCCTGGCGAAGTGGTGAGTGTCAGCATGGAAGTTGACACTGGTACGGTGGCAAGTGCAGTAGTACCCCCGTCGCAGCCACCAAGAAGAAGACGGGCCCGTAGTACCCATAGACTCCCAGAGGTGCTGGCACAACCAGATTGGCAATCCCCTGATTCCGCCGCACCCGTAGTGCCCCCTTTCACCGCCCAGTCTGGAGTCCAGGTGGCGACAGCTCATCTAGGAACGGCCCTAGAATTTTTGCAGCTGTTCATCACCCAGGTTCTCTTGGACTTAATTGTGGTTGAGACCAACCGTAAAGCCACACAATTCATCACCGAGCACCCGGAGAGCATGTATGCCCAGCCTTTCGGGTGGAAACCAGTCCAAGTTTCCGACATTAAAATCTTTTTGGCCCTTATACTTCACTTGGGACTAATGAAACAGAATGTATTGCGGTCGTATTGGTCTACGAACCCAGTACATCATGTTCCCTTGTACCCTGCTGCCATGTCCAGGACACGATTTGAGTCCATCCTGCGCTTCCTGCACTTCAACGACGACGAAACCTGTCTTGAAAGGGGAGACCCTGCTTATGACCGGCTCCACAAAATTCGGCCCCTCATAGACCACCTGTCCTCAACATTTGCAGATGCTTATATCCCTGAACAGAACATCTGCGTAGACGAGTCCCTCTTACGCTTTACCGGGCGCCTTGGCATCAAACAGTACATCCCAAGCAAGCGCGCCCGGTATGGGGTGAAACTGTATAAGCTCTGTGAAAGGGCCACAGGCTATACATGTCGTTTTAGGGTCTATGAGGGAAAAGACTCAAAATTGGAGCCGGTCGGATGCCCTGACTACCTGGGGAGCAGTGGAAAGGTTGTGTGGGACTTGGTGTCACCCTTGTTCCAGAAGGGGTACCATCTTTTTGTGGACAATTATTACACAAGTGTGGCCCTCTTTCAGCACTTAAAGTTAGAAGGAATCCGATGCTGTGGCACTGCACGGCCTAGTCGCCAGGGCTTCCCCCAACGGCTCATTACCACCAGACTTGAACGGGGGCAGAGGGCCGCCTTGCGTACTGAAGACCTGCTCGCGGTGAAATGGAGGGACAAGAGGGACGTTTACTTTCTGTCCACCATTCACACAGACACGACAGTCCAAATTACACGGGCAACTAAGGTCATTGAAAAGCCCCTTGTCGTCCACGAATATAATGTCAACATGGGAGGGGTGGACTTCAATGACCAGAGGTTAGCGCCCTATTTAATGACCCGGAAAACAAGACGCTGGTATAAGAAAGTGTCTTTTTATCTGATTCAATTGGCAGTTTACAACAGCTTTGTTCTCTACAGTAAGGCTGGGAGAACTGGATCTTTCCTCCAATTTCAGGAACAGATCATTCTGGACATCCTGTATCCAGGAGGTGCCAGGCCCCCCCCCCCAGATGCAACTAGCCGACTGCATGGTAGGCATTACGCCTATCAGATTCCGTGTGCCCCAGGTCAACGCATCCGAAGAAAACGTTGTCGTGTCTGCAGCAGGACTGGAAGAAGGAATGACACCAGTTTTTATTGTCCCCGCTGTCCTGACCAGCCTGGCCTATGCGTAGGGCCGTGTTTTGAGAGGTACCATGAGCAGGTACACTATTAGAACCTAGGGAACTCCAGACACAGGAGTAGGCACACACTCAGTGGTCTTTTGCACATTGTCGCAGGGAGAGGAGAGGTAAGCTTGAAGACCAAACGGGTAAGCATAAAAGTGGGAAGAAGGATCGGTTTCCATGCTTGATATTGCTGATCTGTCCTGGGTTGGCGATATAAGACGGCATGTTTGAATTTCCCTTGAGTGTGGACACCCCCGGTTTATATGTGATTTGGGCCGATGATGATGCTTTAATGCCACACAGAGTCATCTCTATTGGCAGGCATATTGCTGTATCCTACAGGCATAATGCTGTATACTAAAGTTCTGAGGCCCAGTCACATAAGTTGGTGGCTCACCCTGAGTGCAGGGTGGCACGGGGTGTCTCTCTCCTGAGGTTATCACTGCCATTGATGTGGAGGAAGATCTGCCATTGATGTGGAGCAAGGTATGTTTGCCGTTCATTTTTCCTTTCAGCCCAGAGTGCATTACTTGTATACCCAATATAAGGAGTATAGCAGAAGCTCCTAATACTGGCCATACATGTAATGATTGCAGAGACCCTAAAATGCCAGGACAGACTCCACAAATGACCCCATTTTGGAAAGAGGACACCCTAAAGTATTATGTGAGGTGCACGGTGAGTTCATAAAAGATTTTAGTTTTTGTCACAAGTTAGCAGAATTTTTTTTTTATTTTTTTTTTTTTTACCAAAGTGTCATTTTCCGTTTACTTGTGACAAAAAATAAAATTTTCAATGACCTCACCATTACCCTCATGGAATACCTTGTTGTGTATTCTTTCCAAAATGGGGTCATTTGTGGGGTTTGTTAACTGTCCTGGCAAGTGGGCGGGGTGCTAAATTGTGAGCACCCCTGTAAAGCCTAAAGGTACTCATTGGACTCTGGGCCCCTTAGAGCAGTTAGGGTGCAAAAAAGTGCCACACATGTGGTATCGCTGTACTCGGGAGAAGTAGTACAATGTGTTTTGGGGTGTATTTTTACACATACCCATGCTGGGTGGGAGAAATACCTCTGTAAATGACAGTCTTTTGATTTTTTTACACACAATTGTCCATTTACAGAGTTATTTCTCCCACCCAGCATGGGTATGTGTAAAAATACACCCCAAAACACATTGTACTACTTCTCCCAAGTACGGCGATACCACATGTGTGGCACTTTTTTGCACCCTAACTGCGCTAAAGGGCCCAAAGCCAATGAGCACCTTTAGGATTTCACAGGTCATTTTGCGGAATTTGATTTCCAGACTCCTCCTCACGGCTTAGGGCCCCTAAAATGCCAGGGCAGTATAGGAACCCCACAAATGACCCCATTTTAGAAAGAAGACACCCCAAGGTATTCCGTTAGGAGTATGGTGAGTTCATAGAAGATTTTATTTTTTGTCAAAAGTTAGCGGAAAATTGATTTTTATTGTTTTTTTCACAAAGTGTCATTTTCCACTAACTTTTGACAAAAAATAAAATCTTCTATGAACTCACCATACTCCTAACGGAATACCTTGGGGTGTCTTCTTTCTAAAATGGGGTCATTTGTGGGGTTCCTATACTGCCCTGGCATTTTAGGGGCCCTAAGCCGTGAGGAGGAGTCTGGAAATCAAATTCCGCAAAATGACCTGTGAAATCCTAAAGGTGCTCATTGGACTTTGGGCCCTTTAGCGTAGTTAGGGTGCAAAAAAGTGCCACACATGTGGTATCGCCGTACTCGGGAGAAGTAGTACAATGTGTTTTGGGGTGTATTTTTACACATACCCATGCTGGGTGGGAGAAATACCTCTGTAAATGACAATCTTTTGATTTTTTTACACACAATTGTCCATTTACAGAGTTATTTCTCCCACCCAGCATGGGTATGTGTAAAAATACACCCCAAAACACATTGTACTACTTCTCCCGAGTACGGCGATACCACATGTGTGGCACTTTTTTGCACCCTAACTGCGCTAAAGGGCCCAAAGTCCAATGAGCACCTTTAGGATTTCACAGGTCATTTTGCGGAATTTGATTTCCAGACTACTCCTCACGGTTTAGGGCCCCTAAAATGCCAGGGCAGTATAGGAACCCCACAAATGACCCCATTT